>NC_069506.1:178749568-179049568 GCF_027579735.1 Bombina bombina | reverse complement strand
TTGTTGTTAGTATTAGAGTTGTTGTTAGTAGTAGAGTTGTTGCTGTTGTTAGTATTAGAGTTGTTGATGTTGTTAGTATTAGAGTTGTTGGTGTTAGTATTAGAGTTGTTGTTGTTGTCGTTGTTAGTATTAGACAGGGCCGGACTGGAAAATCAGACCGGCCCTGGAAATATGTATGGACCGGCCCCGCCCCACCCCCTTTGGCTAAGCTCTGCCCCTCCGGCCCAGCCCCGCCCCTTCCGGCTCCGCCCTTTCCGGAAAACCTATCTACCTGCAGGCCCTTTTGTGTATTTGTTGATTACTGTGCTCAATGGTAGGGTTCTCCACTCATTAAGGGTTTACATTTTTTATCTGCGTAGTGCAAGTCACAAAACCAATAACATAACAAAAGACACAAGATCACTTATTTGGATATAAAAACAGAGCCCAATACATAAACACTGCAGCAAGGTTTGACATTGTACTGTTTGCCATCCAGAGAGTAAACGTGCACGTAACGTATATATATGTAAACAAAAAGCACACAGCTTACCTGCATCTGTGTGAACCGTCCTCACCTTGTACCAGGTTTTAAATTTGACAGCACTGAGTGGCAGGTCTAAGTGCCCTGTTCTTTAAAAGTAGGGTGCAAAGGCATTTAAGCATTGTCTCTGCATCTGCAGCTTGGTATTATTTGGAATAGAAATAAGGCAGCACTCCATGAATCCAGGAGTAAAAATCCTTTAATAGCGTAAGTTAAAAGTTACAACACTCAGAGTGCAAACATGGTTCAGACAGGAACGGAGGGGGAGGAGCCTCCCCCTCCATTCATGTCTGAACCATGTTTGCACTCTGAGTGTTGTAACTTTTAACTTACGCTATTAAAGGATTTTTACTCCCGCATTCATGGAGTGCTGCCTTCTTTCTATTCCGACTTCTGTTGTGGCTGGATTGGCCTGTATACCCGACTGGTGGTGGGCACCCATCTACCGATACGCTACAGTGTTATTGAACACTATCCTCCTGCCCGGCCTCGTGCGGTCCACGCCCCCCAGTGAGTCACAGTGATGTAACTGCCAGAATACATAGTTAGAAGCGGCGCGTGCACGGTTTGAGAGCGTGCACGTCCCTCACACAACTGTCCTATTGCTGCTCTCCAAGTTCACACACCGCAGCTGCCCCTGCCAGCCCACGCACCACCGGCCCACCGGGATTTTTCCCGGTATCCCGGCGGCCCAATCCAGCCCTGGTATTAGAGTTGTTGTTAGTATTAGAGTTGTTGTTGTTAGTATTAGAGTTATTGTTGTTAATATTAGAGTTGTTGTTGTTGTTAGTATTAGAGTTGTTGTTGTTAGTATTATAGTTGTTATTGTTAGTAATAGAATTGTTGTTGTCGTTAGTTGTTGTTGTTGTTGTTGTTGTTTTATACTGAATTGTGATTAGTCCATGGCCATTCGAATGTATCGAATAATTCCGAACTAATTCGGATTTATTAGTTACAAATGCATTCAGATTAGTTTAGTTTCGTTGCTAGAGTATTTTGGAAATTCTAATCGATTCAAATCTCCGAATTAGTCAAATTCGTCCGAATTTGAAAAGCACATGTCTAATAATCTGGCATCACATCCTCTTCCTATAAACAAAATGTAGGATTCTTTACCATGATTGTCTCTATATCTGGTGGGCAATATCAGCCCCCCATTTTTGTTCCATATGAACATGTTTCTGTCAGGGAATTACTGTTGATCATAAAATAGTCACCTGAGCCTTTCATTGCAGAATTTTTATTTGAAAGAAGGGCCTTACTTGCCCTATTTTAGTAACTAAAAACAAATAGGGCACCACATAGTGTGTATATATATATATATATATATATATATATATATATATATATATATATATATATATATATATAAAATAAAAAAGCAATTGAAAGTTTATTTACAAACTTAAAGCACCTCCAGTTGTCGCTTATTGGAGACTCCAGTCCTCCAGTCTAAGAATTCTGGTCTATGTTAGGAAGTTGTGAGAAACGGCAGGGGTATAATCCTTGTGATGGTGCCCAGAGTGTCTTTTTATATAAAAATTAGTATTTCTTCAAACAAAAGTTATTTTATAAAAGTACTTGGCCTGCTGAAAAACACATATAATTTGAATGAGTAACTTACAGGAAAATAACTAAAATGTATATTGAATGCACAACCCCAGTATAATATTGGAAGATACTTTACAATGCTTCTATTATTTTTTTTTTAAAAATATCATGTTCTATTAAAAAAATATTGGATAATAAAACACTTGTATGTGGAGATTTAAACTACATCAAACATAATCAAATGCATTGCTAAATGTGGCTAAAATTAATATTTTAAAGGGTTAGAAAGGTCAAAGCGTAATGTAAATATAGCCACCAATACCTCTCATTCGCTCCACCTAAGACCAGAATACAGTGTAGCTCTTCTCAGCATATAAGAGAAACAATGTCCTAAAACATCTGAGTATGTTACTAGTAAAGGCATTTCAAGTCCGGTAATGAATTAAGTCCTTTAGGATGTATAGTTCCAAGATGGAAAATTCATTGTGCCTCTCTTCATAATAATATACTTATTTCCTCTGCTAGAGGATTTTGGGATAATTATGGTCCTCTGAGAGGTCACAATAATTTGTCCCTACTGTGCAACTCTCCACTGGTTGGTCAGAGCTGCCACTAATAGCGTGGCGAATAGCACTTCTATGATTGGCCATATGATCTCTTAAGGTTCCACTTGTTTTGCCAATGTAATAAAGGGCGGCACAGACAAACTATAATGTATATGTATATTCCCAGGACATACTTGAAAACGAGAGAAATCTCAATGTATCCTTCCTGGTAAAATATTTTATAAATAAATAAATAAATAAATATGTGTGGTGGTACATGTAAGCAAATGATTGATTGTGCACTTTTTGTTACAATGTGGATGATGGAATATGTTTGTAGTTGGATGTATCACTTGTTTCACTTTGTAAAACAGATGTATTCTACATGGGAAGGGAATGCTTTCATATACTTGCTAAAGGTATTTAATTTAAAGGGACATAAAACCCAAAATTATTCCTTCATGATTCATATATATCATAGGTGCTCAGTTACCTACCATTGAAGATCTTCAAAGCAGACGTAGTCTTTTAAAGGCCTATCGAATTATTCATGATCCCTTCAATGTTAGCAACAGACTATTTACCCTTTTACCATCTGGGAGACGTTATAGAAGCTTAAAAGGAAAAACTGCTAGGTTACGGAATAGTTTTTTTCCAAGAGCCATTACTCTGCTAAATAATAACTTTTAAAAATCTCTCTTATGCTCATAGCCTTTTTTAATTTTTTAATTTTTATCCTTCTGATGATTAGATCTTTTTCTTATAATGAAGAAAGTGCTAAATTAATGGTTTTAATTTAATTTATTGATTATCTTGTTAATGGTTCTTTTTCACCTCACTTTATATTCACATAACACATATAATATAAAATACACATGATTCATATAAAACACTCATGATTCACATCATATATATAATGCAAATGTACACATATGTGTGCAAGATGACTAATTTTTTATTACATTTTTTTACTCATATATATACTTTTTTGTATGGAACTGATTTTTTTTTGTTGCACTTGCACTTTATTACACTTGCATTGTACTTACTTTTGTGGTATAGAAATTTTTTGCACAAATAACTTGAATTTTTTGCTATTTATTAGTTTTACCATTATAGTGCTATCTGTGTATAGGATTGGTTAGATTTTCAAATATAATTTCGTTGTCTCTGTTTTCCTACTTTGTACAATGACAATAAAACGAATCTAATCTAATCTAAGATAGAGAATGCAATTTTAAAAAAGTTTCCAATTTACTTCTATGATGAATTTTGCTTCGTTCTCATGCTCTTCTTTGTTGAAATTATATCTAGATAGGTAGCGTGCACATGTATGGAACACTACATGACAAAAAATGGTACTGCCATCTAGTGCTCTTGCTAATGTATAACATTGCTGAAAAACTGCTGTCATTTAGTGCTGCAGACACATGCACACTCCTGAGCCTACCTTCCTTCTTTACAGCAAAGGATAACAAGAAAACAAAGTAAATTTGATCATGTAAGTAAATTGTAAACTTGTTTAAAATTGTATGCTCCATCCAAATCATGAAAGAAAAATGTTGGGCTTTATGTCCCTTTAACTTTGTTTTTGAGCCCCGAAATGTCACAATAAGGTCAGGACTTTGCAGGCCACTCAAGTTCTTCCACACAAAACTCATTAAACCAAGTCTTCATGAACTTCGCTTTGTGCACAGGGGCACAGTCACGCAGGAACAGGGAAGGGCCTTCCCCAGACTGCTGACACAAAGTTGCAAGCACCAAATTGTCTAAAATATTTTTGTTTCCTGTTGCATTAAGATGACTTTTCTTATATATAAATATATTACTTTCTCATATGCATGGTAGAAATTTTGTATATGTCTTTAATAATGAGGTCTGCAGTGTTTATGTTTAAGGTGTGATTTCTAAAATGTCTACTTATTATGTTATGTCAGCCAATGACTGCATCACATCTGGGATACTGTGGTGGATCTGGGCAGTATAATAAGACTTTCATCATAATTGCCAGTGGAATGTACTTCCACGCATCAATTTTCGGTTTGGCAGTCACACATTTAGTGGACGCCTATTTCCTTAAAGCTTTTTCTCTATTTTTTTAAGCACAGAATCAGAACAGAATTAGAAACTGTAATTTATAAAGTACAGTTAAACTGGAACTGGAGCTTCCTGCTTAATGGCAGGAAAATAAAGTATAATTTGTTATTTGAAACAATAGCAGTTTTGGAATGTCTGAATTCGTTATTCTAAGCTTTGATGTTAACATAAAGTACCTTTAAAGGGATATGAGACCCAATTTTTTTTTCTTTCTTTCATGATTCAGATAGAGCATGCATTTTTAAGCAACTTTCTAATTTACTCCTATTATCAACTTTTCTTTGTTCTCTTGGTATCTTTTTTTTAAAGAAAGCAGGAATCTAAGCTTAGGAGCCGGCCCATTTTTGGTTCAGCAAAAAGGTAGCGCTTGCTAATTGGTGGCTAAATGTAACCACCAATCAACAAGTGCTACCCAGGGTGCTGAACCCAAAAAATAGGTTGACTCCTAAACTTACATTCCTGCATTTTTAAATTAACGGCTAGTTAATCCAAGATGGCGTCCCTTGAATTCTGATTGGCTGATAGAATTCTATCAGCCAATCGGAATTAAAGGTGAAAAAATCCTATTGGCTGATGCAATCAGCCAATAGGATTGAGCTTGCATTCTATTGGCTAATTGGAACAGCCAATAGAATGCGAGCACAATCCTATTGGCTGATTGGATCAGCCAATAGGATTGAAGCTCAATCCTATTGGCTGATTGCATCAGCCAATAGGATTTTTTCCCCTTAGTTCCGATTGGCTGATAGAATTCTATCAACCAATCGGAATTCAAGGGACGCCATGTTGGATTATTTGGGGGGTTGGTTGTTTGGGTGGTGGGTTTTACTGTTTGGGGGGGTGTTTGTATTTTTTTTTACAGGTAAAAGAGCTGATTTCTTTGGGGCAATGCCCCGCAAAAGGCCCTTTTAAGGACTATTGGTAGTTTAGTTTAGGCTAGGGTTTTTTATTTGGGGGGGGAGCTTTTTTTATTTTGATAGGGCTATTAGATTAGGTGTAATTAGTTTAAATATCTGATAATTTCTTTTTTTATTTTGTGCAATTTAGTGTTTGTTTTTTGTAGTTTAGGTAATTGTATTTAATTTAGGTAATTTATTTAATTGTAGTGTAAGGTTAGGTGTTAGTGTAAGACAGGTAAGGTTTTATTTTACAGGTAAATTTTTATTTATTTTAGCTAGGTAGCTAGTAAATAGTTAATAACAATTTACTAACTATTCTACCTAGTTAAAATAAATACAAACTTCCCTGTGAAATAAAAATAAAACCTAAGATAGATACAATGTAACTATTAATTATATTGTAGCTAGCTTAGGGTTTATTTTACAGGTAAGTATTTAGTTTTAAATAGGAATTAGTTAGGTAATGATAGTAAGTTTTATTTAGATTTATTTGAATTATATTAAAGTTAGAGGGTGTTAGGATTAGGGTTAGACTTAGATTTAGGGGTTAATAAATTTAGTATAGTGACAGCGAAGTTGGGGGCGGCATATTAGGGGTTAATAAATGTAGGTAGGTGGTGGTGATGTTAGGGGCGGCAGATTAGGGGTTAATAATATTTAACTAGTGTTTGTGATGCGGGAGTGCAGCGGTTTAGGGGTTAATATGTTTATTATAGTGGAGGCGATGTTGGGGCGGCAGATTAGGGGTTAATAAGTGTAGGTAGGTTGCGGCGACATTGGGGGCGGGAGATTAGGGGTTAATAAATATAATGTAGGTGTCAGCGATATCAGGGGCGGCAGAATAGGGGTTAATAAGTGGAAGATTAAGGGTGTTTAGACTCTGGGTTCATGTTAGGGTGTTAGGTGTAAACATACATTTTGTTTCCCCATAGGAATCAATCGGGCTGCGTTACGGAGCTTTACGCTGCTTTATTGCAGGTGTTAGACTTTTTTTCAGCCGGCTCTCCCCATCGATGTCTATGGGGAAATCATGCACGAGCACGTAAAACCAGCTCACCGCAGCTTTCAGCAGCGCTGGTATTGGAGTGCGGTATGGAGCTCAATTTTGCTTTTCGCTCACTTCTTGCCTGATAACGCCGGGTTTTTGTAAACCTGTAACACCAGCGCTGTAGGGAAATGAGCGGTGACAATAACTTGCAAGTGAGCACCGCACCCCTCATAACGCAAAACTCGTAATCTAGCCGTAAGATAGCAAAAGAACAAAGAAAAATTGATATTAAGAGTAAATTAGAAAGCTGCTTAAAATTGCATGCTCTGGCTTCTATTTATCAAAGGTCTTGCGGACCTGATCGGACAGTGCGGATCAGGTCCGCAAGACCTCGCTAAATGCGGAGAGCAATACGCTCTCCGCATTTAACATTGCACCAGCAGCTCACAAGAGCTGCTGGTGCAACGCTGCCCGCTGCTGACTCACGGCCAATCGGCCACCAGCAGGGAGGTGTCAAGCAACCCGATCGTACTCGATCGGGTTGAATTGCGGTGATGTCTGTCCGCCTGCTCAGAGCAGGCAGACAGGTTATGGATCAGCGGTCTTTAGACCGCTGCTTCATAAATGCTGTTTCTGGCGAGCCTGCAGAGCTTGATAGATATGCCCCTCTATCTGAATCATGAAAGAAAAAAATTTTCATATCCCTTTAATACCTTACGGCTAGATTTAGAGTTTTGTCGGTAACGACCCGAAAAGCTAACGCCGGCTTTTTTCTGGCTGCACCATAAAAATAACTCTGGTATTGAGAGTCCACATAAAGGCTGCGTTAGGCTCCAAAAAAGGAGCGTAGAGCATATTTAACGCAGCTTCAACTCTTGATACCAGAGTTGCTTACGGACGCGGCCAGCATCAAAAACGTGCTCGTGCACGATTCCCCCATAGAAAACAATGGGGCTGTTTGAGCTGAAAAAAAACCTAACACCTGCAAAAAAGCCGAGTTCAGCTCCTAACGCAGCCCCATTGTTTGCTATGGGGAAACACTTCCTACGTCTGCACCTCTAACATGTACCCCGAGTCTAAACACCCCTAACCTTACACTTATTAACCCCTAATCTGCCGCCCCCGCTATCGCTGACACCTGCATATTATTATTAACCCCTAATCTGCCGCTCCGTAAACCGCCGCTACTTACATTATCCCTATGTACCCCTAATCTGCTGCCCTAACATCGCCGACCCCTATATTATATTTATTAACCCCTAATCTGCCCCCCACAACGTCTCCTCCACCTGCCTACACTTATTAACCCCTAATCTGCCGAGCGGACCTGAGCGCTACTATAATAAAGTTATTAACCCCTAATCCGCCTCACTAACCCTATAATAAATAGTATTAACCCCTAATCTGCCCTCCCTAACATCGCCGACACCTAACTTCAATTATTAACCCCTAATCTGTCGACTGGAGCTCACCGCTATTCTAATAAATGTATTAACCCCTAAAGCTAAGTCTATCCCTAACACTAACACCCCCCTAAATTAAATATAATTTACATCTAACGAAATTAATTATCTCTTATTAAATAAATTATTCCTATTTAAAGCTAAATACTTACCTGTAAAATAAATCCTAATATAGCTACACTATAAATTATAATTATATTATAGCTATTTTAGGATTAATATTTATTTTACAGGTAACTTTGTAATTATTTTAACCAGGTACAATAGCTATTAAATAGTTAAGAACTATTTAATAGTTACCTAGTTAAAATAATAACAAAATTACCTGTAAAATAAATCCTAACCTAAGTTACAATTAAACCTAACACTACACTATCATTAAATTAATTAAATAAAATATCTACAATTACCTACAATTAAACCTAACACTACACTATCAATACATTAATTAAATACAATATCTACAAATAACTAGAATGAAATAAACTAACTAAAGTACAAAAAATAAAAAAGAACTAAGTT
Organism: Bombina bombina; assembly: GCF_027579735.1. Lineage (NCBI taxonomy): Eukaryota > Metazoa > Chordata > Amphibia > Anura > Bombinatoridae > Bombina > Bombina bombina. The sequence continues at coordinate 179,040,980 of NC_069506.1, read as the reverse complement.
ACAAAAAATAAAAAAATATTTACAAACATAAGAAAAATATTACAACAATTTTAAACTAATTACACCTACTCTAAGCCCCCTAATAAAATAACAAAGCCCCCCAAAATAAAAAAATGCCCTACCCTATTCTAAATTACTAAAGTTCAAAGCTCTTTTACCTTACCAGCCCTGAACAAGGCCCTTTGCGGGGCATGCCCCAAGAAGTTCAGCTCTTTTGCCTGTAAAAAAAAACATACAATACCCCCCCCCAACATTACAACCCACCACCCACATACCCCTAATCTAACCCAAACCCCCCTTAAATAAACCTAACACTAAGCCCCTGAAGATCATCCTACCTTGTCTTCACCTCACCGGGTATCACACCGATCCGTCCTGGCTCCGATATCTTCATCCAACCCAAGCGGGGGCTAGACATCCACTGAAGAAGTCCAGAAGAGGGTCCAAAGTCTTCATCCTATCCGGGAAGAAGAGTAGATCCGGACCGGCAACCATCATCTTACAAGCGGCATCTTCTATCTTCATCCGATGAGGACCGGCTCCATCCTGAAGACCTCCACCGCGGACCCATCTTCATCCGGAGACGTCCAACTGAAGAATGACGGTTCCTTTAAGGGACGTCGTCCAAGATGGCATCCCTCGAATTCCGATTGGCTGATAGGATTCTATCAGCCAATCGGAATTAAGGTAGGAATATTCTGATTGGCTGATGGAATCAGCCAATCAGAATCAAGTTCAATCCGATTGGCTGATCCAATCAGCCAATCAGATTGAGCTCGCATTCTATTGGCTGATCGGAACAGCCAATAGAATGCGAGCTCAATCTGATTGGCTGATTGAATCCTATAAGCCAATCGGAATTCGAGGGACGCCATCTTGGATGACGTCCCTTAAAAGAGCCGTCATTCTTCAGTTGGACGTCGCCGGATGAAGATGGGTCCGCGGTGGAGGTCTTCAGGATGGAGCCGGTCCTCATCGGATGAAGATAGAAGATGCCGCTTGGAAGATGATGGTTCCCGGTCCGGATCTACTCTTCTTCCCGGATAGGATGAAGACTTTGGACCCTCTTCTGGACTTCTTCAGTGGATGTCTAGCCCCCGCTTGGGTTGGATGAAGATATCGGAGCCAGGACGGATCGGTGTGATACCCGGTGAGGTGAAGACAAGGTAGAATGATCTTCAGGGGCTTAGTGTTAGGTTTATTTAAGTGGGGTTTGGGTTAGATTAGGGGTATGTGGGTGGTGGGTTGTAATGTTGGGGGGGGGGTATTGTATGTTTTTTTTTACAGGCAAAAGAGCTGAACTTCTTGGGGCATGCCCCGCAAAGGGCCCTGTTCAGGGCTGGTAAGGTAAAAGAGCTTTGAACTTTAGTAATTTAGAATAGGGTAGGGCATTTTTTTATTTTGGGGGGCTTTGTTATTTTATTAGGGGGCTTAGAGTAGGTTTAATTAGTTTAAAATTGTTGTAATATTTTTCTTATGTTTGTAAATATTTTTTTATTTTTTGTAACTTAGTTCTTTTTTATTTTTTGTACTTTAGTTAGTTTATTTCATTGTAGTTATTTGTAGGTATTGTATTTAATTTATTTATTGATAGTGTAGTGTTAGGTTTAATTGTAGGTAATTGTAGGTATTTTATTTAATTAATTTATTGATAGTGTAGTGTTAGGTTTAATTGTAACTTAGGTTAGGATTTATTTTACAGGTAAATTTGTAATTATTTTAACTATTTTAGCTATTAAATAGTTCTTAACTATTTAATAGCTATTGTACCTGGTTAAAATAAATACAAAGTTACCTGTAAAATAAATATTAATCCTAAAATAGCTATAATATAATTATAATTTATATTGTAGCTATATTAGGATTTATTTTACAGGTAAGTATTTAGCTTTAAATAGGAATAATTTATTTAATAAGAGTTAATTAATTTCGTTAGATTAAAATTATATTTAATTTAGGGGGTGTTAATGTTAGGGTTAGACTTAGCTTTAGGGGTTAATACATTTATTAGAATAGCGGTGAGCTCCAGTCGGCAGATTAGGGGTTAATGTTTGAAGTTAGGTGTCGGCGATGTTAGGGAGGGCAGATTAGGGGTTAATACTATTTATTATAGGGTTAGTGAGGCGGATTAGGGGTTAATAACTTTATAATAATAGCGGTGCGGTCCGCTCGGCAGATTAGGGGTTAATAAGTGTAGGCAGGTGGAGACGACGTTGAGGGGGGCAGATTAGGGGTTAATAAATATAATATAGGGGTCGGCGGTGTTAGGGGCAGTAGATTAGGGGTACATAAGGATAACGTAGTTGGCGGTCGGCAGATTAGGGGTTAAAAAAAATTAATCGAGTTGCGGCGATGTGGGGGGACCTCGGTTTAGGGGTACATAGGTAGTTTATGGGTGTTAGTGTACTTTAGAGTACAGTAGTCAAGAGCTTTATAAACCGGCGTTAGCCCAGAAAGCTCTTAACTACTGACTTTTTTCCTGCGGCTGGAGTTTTGTCGTTAGATTTCTAACGCTCACTTCAGACACGACTCTAAATACCGGAGTTAGACAAATCCCATTGAAAAGATAGGATACGCAATTTACGTAAGGGGATCTGCGGTATGGAAAAGTCGCAACTGAAAATTGAGCGTTAGACCCTTTTTTGAGTGACTCCAAATACCGGAGGTAGCCTAAAACCAGCATTAGGAGCCTCTAACGCTGGTTTTCACGGCTACCGCCAAACTCTAAATCTAGGCCTTAGTGACCAGACCATTTTTCAATGTTCTTACTGTTTGGGACCAGGGCTATTTTTAAATTTCTGCTGTGTTTGTTTTTAGCTGTAATTTTCCTCTTACTCATTTACTGTACCCACACATATTATATATAGTTTTTCTCGCCATTAAATTGACTTTCTAAAGATACCATTTTTTTCATCATATCTTATATATTACTATAAAAAAATTATAAAATATGATGAAAAAAATTAAAAAAACACCCATGCTAAATAGTTTCTAAATTTTGTCCTGAGTTTAGAAATACCCAATGTTTACATGTTCTTTGGGGTTTTTTTGCAAGTTATAAGGCAATAAATACAAGTAGCACTTTGCTATTTCAAACCATTTTTTTTTTTATTTTTTAAATTAGCGATAGTTACATTGAAAACCTGATATCTGTCAGGAATCCCTGAATAACCCTTCACATGTAAATATTTTTTTTAGCAGACAACCCAAAGTATTGATCTAGGCCCATTTGGTATATATTATGCCACCAGTTCACCAGAAAATGCGATTAAATAAAAAAAAAACGTTAACTTTTTCACAAACTTCAGTTTTCTCACTGAAATTATTTACAAACAGCTTGTGCAATTATGGCACAAATGGTTGTAAATGCTTCTCTGGGGTCTCCTTTATTCAGAAATAGTAGACATATATGGCTTTGGCATTGCTTTTTGGAAATTAGAAGGCAGCTAAATGCCGCTGTGCACCACACTGGTATTATGCCCAGCAGTTAAGGGGTTAATTAGGTAGCTTGTAGGGTTAATTTTAGCTTTAGTGTAGAGATCAGCCTCCCACCTGACATATCCCATCCCCTGATCCCTCCTTGACCCCCCTCAAATAGCTCTCTTCCCTCCCCCACCTCACAATTGTCACCGCCATCTTACGTACTGGCAGAAAGTCTGCCAGTACTAAAATAAAAGTTGTTTTTTTTTTACATCATTTTTTTATTTTATTTATTCTGCAGTGTTGCATCCCCCCTTAGCCCCCAACCTCCCTGATCCCCCCCAAACAGCTCTCTAACCATCCCCCTCTACCTATTTGCCACCAGTTTTCTAAAAAAAAAAAAGGGTTTTTTTAGGTTTTTTTTGCAAAAAAGGCAAGTTTCTGTAGTGTAGCTGCCCCCCCTCAATAGCCTACCACCCTCCCACACCCTGATCCCTTTTTTAACATTTAATTACCCCCCCTTTCCCTCTACCTCATCCCACACAATGCAATATGATTAATGTATTGCTCCCGCCCGCCCGCCCGCCTGCCTGCCCCCCCCCCCACACCCTCCCAACCACTCACGTGGCACTGTATGGAGGATCTGGAAGTAATCCAGCAATGGCCCACCTCCCTGCTACGGCTCCCACCCACCAACAATCGGCACCATCGCTGGCCGATGCAGAGAGGGCCACAGAGTGGCTCTCTGCATCGGTGGGTAAAAAAGGGTATTGCAGTGATGCCTCAATATCGAGGCATCACTGCAATACCCTGAAAGTGTCTGGAAGCGATCATGATCGCTTCCAGCGCTTACAACCCCAGAGGACGTGCCAGGCACGTCCTTGGTCATTAACTGAGACTTTTTGTAGGACGTGCCTGGCACGTCCTTGGTAGTTTAGGGGTTAACATACTACCATTGTATCATTTATAAAACATTCTTCTGTGGATAATCTGCAATTTTAAAATTAGATTTTAAAGATGCATTGAAAGCTTATTATTTATCTTACCTTTACTGTAGCCAATTAGAGACAGAAATCTCACAAGACCCTGTGTATCATTCAATCATTGTGCCACAAGTAGCAGTTTCAGGGTTCTGCATTTCCCAGCACTACATTCCCACTTATGGGATTGGTAACACTACAATATTCAAAGTTAAACACCTTGTAATTACAATACAGTGCTACGGAATTTGGTGGCGCTGTACAAATAAATAATAATAATTTATGTTTTCATAGAATAACATATCAACAACTCTAAACATCTTCCAAATAAGATTAAATTCTTTTTACTGCAACATTTTTTTTCAATAGCCTATTTCAATTTACCTTATTTGGAGAAGCCAATCTGAGCTTGAGTCTGTAGACAACAAGATTAGCTATGGTCACAATGTTAATATAAAATGCCATGATTTGCAGTAGTAATCAGTTAAAGCCAATCAGTGAAAGATATGTAGTAGGGTTAGCATTGAGCAGTCTGCAGTGTGCATTTCAAGCTCTGAGAATTAGAAAATCCAAAATTACATGAAAAGGGGCAACAGAAATAATGAAAATATATAACTAAACTTTTAATTTAAAAATCTCAAAGTGATTACTGTCCTTTTATTATATTGGCAAGATTTAACAAAGTAAGACCGACAGGGGCGTACTTCTTCACCCCTGTCTGCCTCAGCATTGCGTCTATCATTACCATTACGCACTATGGCTAGTGTGCAACGCTGCCCCCCTGCTCGCATGCAACCAATCGCACGCAAGCAGGGGCTGTCAATCTTCCTGGTCGGAAAAGTCCAGGGGATCTAACAAATGCAAAAAAACAGGTAGTGAAGTGGGTTAAGAAGCAGAGGTCTGCTTCTTAACACAATACCTACACTTTGCACATATCACTAAGCTTCCAGTAGGTTTGTAGATGTTGTTCACCTGTAGTCCCAGTAAAGTTCTGATTAAAATCTCTTTTCCTTATTTCTGTACGTCTGAATCTTCCTTTGTCTTGTCAAAAACCCAGCCCCTTTGTTAATTACGACCACCCGGTTTGTTCTTACCACATCCTCTGATGAGCAGTTCAAGTTAATGGCTACTTCTGTAAATAATAACCCTAATGGTAGCGAGAATCAGAATATTATTGTAAATAATAATGGTAACATAAATCAGAAAATCAGAATATTAAAAGAAAGAAAATCAGTTTTAGTAGTAGTACATAATTTGAATTGGTTTTCAGAAGAGGTGATATTTGTACATAATTTTTGCTTTTCTTTATCCGGTCACATGATTTTTGCAGCTAAAGTCTTTTACTGAGAATGGGAAATTCTGTTTCTTGTCTTCTCAATAAAGCTTGTTTAAAACAAAAAAAAAAAATCATTTAAAAGTACAGTTACACTCATAACAGTAATAAAAAATATTTTTTTAAAAATCAATAAAATCCTTTTAAAATTATGAATATTACATATTGCAATTATTTCTATTCAGTGTATCCTACTGTCATGTGCTTTCTTTTAATTACAACAATGAAACATACTTTTATATAGCTTTAACATTTCTAGGGTTCAAAGGCTGCAAAAGTTGAGACTGAAAATGTCAAACATATATTTTTACAATGTACTTTTTTTTATCTTTTTGCAAATCGATAACTTAGTAGTTAGTTTATCTAAAACACAAAAAAGACAAAAATATATTATAGAACTTCATCTTGTTATTTAATACAGTAAAACGTTTGTTTTAAACATTTAGTAAACTGCTGATATGGCATTTTAAAAGAAGTGGATTAAAGGGACAGTAATCCATTTTTTCCAAAGTATGTTAAAGGGATATTAAAGGGATACTAAACCCACATTTTTTATTTCATGATTCAGATAGAACATGCAAATTTAAGCAACTTTCTAATTTACTCCTATTATCTATTTTTCTTCGTTCTCTTGCTATCTTTATATGAAAAGCAAGAATGTAAGCTTAGGAGCCAGCACATTTTTGGTTCAGAACCTGGGTACTGCTTGCTGATTGGTGGCTAAATGCAACCACCAATCAGCAAGCGCTACCAGGGGTTCTGAACCAAAAATGGGCCGGCTCCTAAGCTTAGATTCATGCATTTTCATATGAAGATAGCAAAAGAAGAAACCAGAGGGAAGTGAGAAATAGCCTCAATACTATGCTTATAAAATATATTAGTATATAATGTCCCTTTAAATATCATTGTCAAAACATTTCAAAGGTAACTAATCTTCCCAGCCTCCCCTTGCTCTGATTTTTTTTTTAATTGAGGGCCCTGATGTTCAAAACATTGACAGACTGACGGGGAACTGCCTTACTGGCCTCGTCGGCCTCGCAGTCTGTTGGTCTGTCAAGATTTTCAAAGAAAAGGGGCGCAGCCAAGCATTGCCGGCGAGCGTCGATGTTTTAGTACACTTACTCTAAATACCTCTAAATACCTCAGGCGATGTAGCTGATGGCTAGCGAGACAAACATGGCCGTTACCCTCCTTGCAACCTGCACTTCGCTGCTTCGAAAATATAGATCTTGTGTCAATGTGTCCAAAGCAAAGTACAGGCTACTCCCACTAGCAGGCCCCACAAACTCCCCCTGAACGCCTATATATATATATATATATATATATATATATATATATATATATATATATATACACGTTACGCCTAATCTACACTCCCCCTGCTCCACCTTTGCTACCTCCCACCGACCGCCTACACCTACGTCACAGCTAACATACAGTCCCCCTTCATCACCCAGCTAACTCCCCCTGACAGCCTACACCTACGTCACGCCTAGCCTACACACCCCTGGAACACTCAGCTAGGTCCCTAATACTGCCTACACTAACGTAATATTTAAACTACACTCCCCTGGAACGCACCAGTTAACTCCCACACATGCCTACTGTCAAAAAATATATCAATATAATAAACTATACTAAATAATCAACCTCCCCATTATAACTATGAAGCTATGTTGCAGAGATTTGATAAAATGCCAGCGGTCGACCGCCAGAGGGTTGTCAAAACCTTGCAGGCCTAGTCGGCTTCTGGAACTCCTGGAAAAAATTACAATAGCCCTTAAAAGGGCCTTTTGTAGGGCATTTCCCTAAAGTGATCAGCTCTTTTTAAAAAATAAAAAAATTTTACAAAACCCCCCATCTACATTGCAAGTAATCCCTCACCCTCCCAAAATAACAAAATCTAACTAAAAAAACCTAACCTAGAAAATAAAAACAAAAGATCATATTCAGAAAAAATAAAAAAGCCCTAATTTCTACTGCTGGCTATGTATAATTTATTCTGCTGGCTATGTTTACATAGCTTTTCTTTAGCTTATACTTAAGTATAGAAACTTTCGATACCACAACCAAAATCAGCTATTTCAAATGTCGAAATAAAGGTAAATTATGTGTTTATAATCAATTTAGATTACGAGTGGAGCGCAAAATTGCACTTTTGTGAGCATGATATTTGCGCTCCACTCAGTAATACCAGCGCACGCAAGTGTACGCTGGTATTACAAGTTAAGCACAATGCGAACGCGACCTCATATACTGGAAGCATTGACCTCACGAAAGGGCTCTTTCATAGGCTCCAATGGGAGCCTCGTTCTCATGCCATGAAACACAGCAGAGAACCTAGCAGAGCACAGGAGGTAAGTCGAAACAGCGTTGGGCAGCAAATTTAAAGTATACATGTATCTGAATATATACATATATTATTACATATATTATTATGTGTTTATATGTGTATGTACACATATTAACACATAAATATATATGTATATCCTATATTATAAAGGCCAAGTATGTTTTTTCGACACAGTCATGCGCAGTAGAGACTGCGCAAGACAAACATACCTGGCCTTAAAGAGAAACCGCAGCTTGGCACGAGATAGCTTCAGGAAGCTTTAGCACTCTCGGCTGTTAAGTTACAGCCAAGAGCTGGAGTTCTTGAAGCTCCAGGCATCTGCCGCATATGGAGCAGGAGAGCGACTGGTTCTCCGCCTCCATATGAGGGCAAATGCCTGATCATTACAGACAGTGACACTGTGTGAGTCACCGTCTGTAGCAATCTTCTGCTAGTGGCGGTGGGAGGTGTGGGCAGTTGGCGGGTGGGTGGCTCAGAAGTGGAGTGGGAGGGCCCTACGCTACAGATTTATTTTTTAAGGAACAAAGAGGGATGGGGCAGCTACACTACAGAAAAGGGGTTTGGGGGTACGGGGGGTGGTACTAAATGGCGATCGTGGGAGGGTGTGGGACCACTACATTAAAGAAAGAAAAAAATAATTAAAAAAAACGGGTTTATAGGTACTGCTCTACACAGTGACGTGCAGTTATCTACATTCCCCACAATACCCTGTGCGGGCCTGGGTACACGGGCTTTAACACTAGTAAGCATATACATATATATTTACAGTTAAAACACAGTCCCCATAGACTGCAATGTAAAGGCACTTTTCGGTGCCGTTATTTTTCTAACACCCCACATCCCCTCACTTTAACCCCTTATAACTGCTTTGTGCAGTTTTTTTATTTTATTATTTTTTATTTTATGAAGGGAACTGTACACTTTATTTGAAGGGCAATAGGGAGAACTTGCAAGAGCATTAACAAGCCACTTGCAATGGCCGTTTATTTTACATGCGCCCGTAAACGGGCAAATTTGCCCTTTATGGACGCACGTTAAATTAGAACTTCACATGTAATCTAGCCCTAAATACACTCCAGCAGGTAAAATGGATAATTGGGAACAGATTAAAGGGAAGAAAAATTTAGAGTACACTGTCCCTTTAAGTCCCTGAACAGTAGTTAGCTGCGTTTGCGTCAAAACCTGCACTGGACAGTCAAAATATCTTTGATGATAATGAATAAACACCTGAGGTTGAATTTACACTCCAAGGGGTCAATCACAATCATTTTAAAAACATATAAAATAATTTATCTACAAAAATCCCCACAGACTATTATGATGTTTCCTTGTTGATAAACATTAGATCAGTGTTTTCCCCCCCTTTTTTTCTAAAGGATTATGATCAACCCCATTATTGGTAACTGTATTAATTAAACAAATATTGGGTGAAATGTTGCAGCGTCAGATTTCTACATCCTATGGGATCCACTCCTATTTCTCAAACAGCAGTTGGGGGGGGGGATTAAATAATTAAAGTTGTTTTTTTTTACTCTAAACAACTAAACATTTTAGAGATAATCACTATGTAGGTCTTAAAATTAGTGTAATTTACTCTTAAATGATTTCAGTGTTTGTGACAGGAAGTATAGCACATAGAGAGATATGAATGAAGACTGTTTGTAAACTAAGATCATGATTCGGCTTTGCAATACTCTTTTGCTTACTATGGGAAAAAACCTACTAATCACAATGTCATATACTCAGAGAGCGATTTTGTTTGCTGTAATTCTGGGACTTTGGAAAAAAGCCAGCTTCTCGCCCCTGGCTGGGATTGAGAATTGAAAACAGATGTCTAGAAGATTAAACACATTTTTTTTTTTTTACTTCTCATTTTCACATCAACTTTTGCAGAAGTTTGAGTTCTTCTCTGTAGTTTTCCCTACACAGTTATTGATCTAATTCTACTTTTATGAAATAACAGAAACTAAACAGAGAGAAACAGTGCAAACTAGAAAACTGAACAATAACAACTCAATGTTTGTTTGCATTAAATATGAACAGATTTTAGGCACGCAAATGCCTATTGCTCTCCAAAATACATTTAGGACCAGAAACTTGTTTACATAACGTGTTTTGGGATCCAAAGTCCAAAGATGAGTTAGTATTTGTATTTTTTCTTAGATGAGTGTTGCAATAAACTTTGCACTTTCGAATCTAGAAAACAATAAATAAATTCTTTCAACTCTTAACCCTTTCCCACCGTTAGGACGTTCCATGCCACCTTAACTGTGCTGTGCTTTATCGCTGTTAGGACGGCGTGGAATGTCCTAGCCGTTTGGCTGTCCTGAAACCATAGAAGCTGCCTAAATTGCGATCCCATCATTGAAAGCCAGCGATCGCATGAACGATCCCGTGATTTAAATTTTTACTTATTTGTTTACAAATAAGTCTCGGCGGGAAAGGGTTAAATTGACATTATAGTAATTTGTTATGTATACATAGTTTATACCGGCAATTAAAGACGCATTAAACTCTAAATGAAGGCTAGATATGATGTATTCAAGGCAAAAATCAGCCTGAGAATAATATGCAGATGTTTTTATTTTATTTTATTAGTTCTATAAATATTGAAGAATTGAGTGTATAGATTTAGTTTTTATCAAACAATAAGCACCGCCCTTTTGTATGGTAAGTTTAAAAGCCTGTTCTCCTAATCTGCAGTGAGACCCGTGCTATTACGGGCTAAAAAAACGCTTGTTTACTTAGGTATGTTGTGGTCATTAAGGGATTAAACAGTGCTCCTATAGTAAAAACAAATATGTCAAGTCAAGGTAAACCTAAAAAGAAACAGATTGTGTAAAAACCAGCAAACAACTTACTTATTTTCTTGCCAACTGAGGACTTTCACATTGTAGCCCTGCTTACAGCTAGATAAGAGAGCATGAATTTTTGAAACTTGTTACATTCTGCTTCTTCGGAGCATGAGCAAAACAGACATACTGGGGCATATATGTTTAAAGACCGCTGCCCCTTGTTTTAAAGACCGTTGCTCCATAATAACTTGTCCGGCTGCTCTGAGGCGGCGGACAGAAATCAACCTGATCAAATATGATCGGGTTGATTGACACCCCCTGCTAGCGGCCAATTGGCCGCAAATCTGCAGGGGGCGGTATTGCACAAGCAGTTCTGGGGCATCCAGATGGACTAAGTGGGTCCTTATGCATTTTTGGCAGTTGGTGAAAGACCGGTGTCATTAGATGCTGTGGAATAAGTGATAATGTCATTTCTTTTGTCATAACCCCTGATGCCACTGCTTCATCAAGTAGTTTCTGCAACTTTCACCACCTGCCAAAAATGCATAAGGACCCACTTAGTCATCCTGGATGCCCCATTATCTCTGGGATTGATTCATTATTTGAACCATTATCTGAGTGGGTTGATTCAGTATTACAACCCCTGGTCCAAGGTCTGAGCAGTTATCTTAGGGGCTCGGGCCATTTGATAGCTATTCTCAGATGAGTTGGCAAGAGGATTACAGGTGGGTGGTGATTGACGTGGTGTCATTATATTCGAGTATACCTCATCAATTGGGAATACGGGCAATATGTTTTTTTTTTAGTAATAGCACTAATTACTCTAATGAGTTTAAGTTGTTTTTTTGTGAGGCTATTGAGTTCCTGCTTTCCCATAATTTCTTCATGTTTGACGGGGAATATTATTTGCAGACCTGTGGTACAGCAATGGGGGCAAAATTTGCCCCCTCATTTGCTAACCTGTTTGTGGTATGGTGGGAGCTCAACACCCTCTATAACAATGATAATAACCCATTTGCACGCAATATTGATTTATATATGAGGTGTTTGACGATTTGATCTTTGTAACCAGTGGTACTTTCATATTTGAAGATTTTTTGAGTTTTGTAAATGCGAATGACTTAGGTTTAAAATTTACAGGGGAAGTCCAAAATGTGAAAATTCATTTTTTAGATCTAACCCTTATAGGGTCAGTACTAAGGATGGGCGAATGTGTTTATATCCGAATTTGAATGTTAGAACGAATGTTATTGTAGAAATTCGATTTACATAATAGAATGTTGATAAGAACGAATTCGAATATTACATTTATAAAACACAATTGTAGACTAGAAACACTATTTCGAATGTCCCATTCGAATCGAATATCACATTCGAATCGAATGTCACATTCGAATTTTAATATTACATTTATAAAACACAGTATTAGACTAGAAATACTATTTCGAATTCGAATGTGACATTCAAATCGAATGTCACATTCAAATTTGAATATTACATTTATTAAGCACAGTTGCAAACTAGAAATACTATTTCGAATTCGAATGTGACATTCAAATTCGAATATTACATTTAAAAGACACAGTATTAGACTAGAAATACTATTTCGAATTCGAATGTGACATTCGAATTCGAATGTCACATTCAAATTCGAATATTACATTTAAAACACAGTATTAGACTAGAAATACTACTTCAAATTCGAATGTCACATTCAAATTCGAATGTCACATTCAAATTCGAATATTACATTTAAAACACAGTATTAGACTAGAAATACTACTTCAAATTCGAATGTGACATTCGAATTCGAATGTGACATTCAAATTCGAATATTACATTTCAAAATTGAATGAATTACATAGCTAAACATTCTATTATTCGAACGAATATTTTCGAATTTTATTGAAAAATTCGAAAACGAAAATTCGAAAATAGAATGTTAGAATGTTATATAAACATTCGAATTTCGATTCGAACTAACGAATGTATCAAAATTCGTTTTAAATTTTGAATTTTTAGAAACATTCACCCATCCCTAGTCAGTACAGGAAAAAAGGATAATCACTGAAACATATAGGAAACCTTCATCTGGTAATACCATCCTCCATGCTAAATCATGTCACCCACATTATCTAATCAAGTCCATACCAAAAAGCCAGTTCTTGCGACTAAGGAGGAATACTAACTCTGATGAGCTGTTTGATTTACAAGCAAATAAGCTTATGGAAAGATTGGTTGTTAGAGGGTATGACATGGAGAAGTTACAACATACAGTAAGATGCATCAAAAAGAGTCATTCACAAGAAGCAACTAACCCCTATAGGAATTTAAAAGATCATAAATTTAATGATGACACAATGGTATTTTCGACTGAGTTTTCTCTACAATACAACCAACTCTGTAACATTGTCAGAAGGAATGTACCTCTTTTGAAGGGGGATGATTTGTTGTCCAATGTTATAGATAATGTTAGATTTGTATCAAAGAAAGCACCTACTCTGGCCAATAGGTTGTCCCCTAGCTTGGTTACCAGTGGTCTGGGTAAGCAGGGGACAAATTGGTTGTCTAGAAAAGGTACCTTCAAATGCCTATCTAAGAATTGCGTTACCTGTGAGGTTATTTCTTCAGGTGATAAGTTTAAAATTACTGCTACTAGTGAACTTTTTAATATAGAACATTATTCCAATTGTGACACAAATTTTGTAATATATCTATTGGAGTGTAGGTTTTGTCAGGACCAGTATGTAGGTCAAACCACACGTTCCCTACGATCAAGAATAGGGGCACAGAAAAGAGATATAAATAATTTCAATAAGGATTCAGTGTAGCATTTTAATGGTATCCATTTTACAAATGAACCAAGAATTTTGGTGAAGGCTATAGATATAGCAATAGAAAACAAAAAGGAGAAAGAGCGCACGCCACTCTAAGGGTAAAACTGTAATTGAATATAGCACACCAGCGCATAAATAAAAACACACGTACGATGTGTAAGATAAAATGGGCAATAAATATATTGCATAAGTATCACCACATCCAACTCCTGCCGTAGGTGGTAGAGGGGACAGGACGGAACACTCTCTCTAAGTTCCCAAGATGGATTAGATATCTCTTAATTTATTAATATATGTACTGGGATCTTAGAATAGGTTTTCTTTATAAAATGTAAATATACCTCTGTAAAGTTACATTTTTCCAATGTGTCAAAAAGGCATGGACATTCTATCAGGCCAAAGGCCTTCTCTGCCCCTAATGATAAGAGAATGGCCTTTCTGTCTTGTGTTGCCCCTCTTCTCCCTTTTTGCTTGTAATTCTCTAGCAATTATGTGCATTATTTTCCTAATATTTTTACAAGGATTCATTCCTGAATCAAATCCTGATTGATTTGGATGGATTAAACCAGGAATAATTGTTTTTTAACCTATTTGCTAAGAGTTTAGTTAATATTTTATAATCTATATTCAATAGTGAGATAGGTCTATATGCGGACGTTCATAATGGATCTTTTTCTGGTTTTAGAATCAAGGTTATATTTGCAGCTTTAAAATTAGCAGGTATAGTTAAAGAGACAGGAAACCCCAACATTTTCTTTCATGATTGAGATAGAACATACAATTTTTAACAACTTTCCAATTTAAGTATATTATTAAATTTATTTCATTATCTTGTTATCCTTTGCTAAAGGAACAGCATTGCACTACTTGCATCTAACTGAACACATCTAGTTAACCAATCACAAGAGACAAATGTGTGCAGGCACCAATTAGCAAATAGCTCCCACTAGTGTAAGATATGTCTGTATTCGTTTTTAACAAAAGGTACAAAGTAAACGAAGCACATTTGAAAATAGAAGTGAATTTAAAAGTGTTTTAAATAGCATGCTCTTTCTTAATCATGCAAGTTTAATTTTGACTTTCCTATCCCTTTAAATAAGTTAATAGGTAAGCATTATATAACTTAAACGGCCATAATACCCAAATGTTTAAACACTTGAAAGTGATGCAGCATAGCTGTAAAAAGCTGACTAGAAAATATCTCCTGACCATCTCTATGTAAAAAAGAAAGATATTTTACCTCAAAAGTTCCTCAGTAGCCACCTCCCATTGTAAAGGATTTCTAAGCAGCATTATTAGTATGTCTGTCCTGGGACATCTTAGGGGATGAGTCTTGTGCACTCTCATATTATTTCCCTATTCAGCTTACTATGAAATCTCATGAGAGTTAAGTGAAATCTCATGAGATCACAGTAAAAGAGTTCATGACCTCAGCACTGCTGATGCTGATTGGCTGCTGTTCATTTCTTCATTTTTTTTTTTTTTACCTGCAGATGAAGTATAACTTTTTACACAGAACGTACTCAGCTGAGCTGAGGAGATTGTGAGGTAAAATATCTTCCTTTTTTACATAGAGATGCTCAGGTGATATTTTCCTGTCAGCTTTTTACAGTTATACTGCATCAGTTTCAAGGGATTTAGCATATGAATATTATGTCCCTTTAACCAGAATATCTACAATTTATAGCAGCTGATAAAATTCTACAGGAATTTCATCTGGACATGGAACTTTACCCAGCATCATATATTTTATAACTTCTTCATTAGAGATTGCTTTGTTCAAACTTGATCTTTCGTTAGTTGAGGTCATTTTATATCTTGCCAGAATTCAGCTTTACCTTGCTCATATTACTTTTGTGATGCATTATATATTTTGATAATCTATTCTAAATATTTATTTTGTCAAATCACTATTATAAACATAGTTCCCTTGAGTTTTAATAGCTGCAATAGAATTTTTCATTTTTTAATTAGAGAAGCAATTAATTTACCAGATCTATGTAATTTACCTGCAAATTTACAAATTTGTCTCTGCTTGTTGGATAAGAAAAATATCATTTTCTTTCTCTAGATATTCTCAGAAATTCAGTGTAAATGGATTTTGTCTATAACTAAAATGTTGAAGAGAAAAAGAGAAGACTGAGTCCCATAGTCAGTACATACAACGGTTTATTTGATAAGAGCCATACAAGAGAAAAGTATGCTCTCTAGATCTCAGTCTGACCACTTACCTGCTATCTCCTAAAGCTCAGTGCACCAACTACTGCCCTTCCTATTGTATTCTTAAAGGACCAGTCAACACAGTAGATTTGCATAATCAACAAATGCAAGATAACAAGACAATGTAATAGCACTTAGTCTGAACTTCAAATGAGTAGTAGATTTTTTTTCTGACAATATTAAAAGTTATGTCTTTTTCCACTCCCCCTGTACCATGTGACAGCCATCAGCCAATCACAAATGCATACACATACAATGTGACACCCACCAGCCATTCACAAATGCATACAGACTTATTCTTGCACATGCTCAGTAGGAGCTGGTGACTCAAAAAGTTTAAATATAAAAAGACTGTGCACATTTAGTTAATGGAAGTAACTTGGAAAGTTGTTTAAAATGGCATGCTCTATCTGAATAATGAAAGTTTAATTTTGATTGAGTGTTCCTTTAATTAACACCTCCCTGATGTCTAGCTATGTCCCCAAGGCTTGGAAAACAGCAAGGGTTTTTCTGGTCCACTAGACTCAGGGGCGTATTTAGGTTTTGTGCTGCCCTAGGCACTCAAAATTCTGCTGCACCCCCCACCCCACCTCAGATTTAAGGCCGTTTTTTAGACATAATATTTTTGGGGTAGGGTGTAAAAAATTAAAAAAAATAATGTCTTTTTAAGTAGATGTTCACCAGGGCTTGCATTCACTCTGGTCACACACACACACACACACATATATATATATATATATATATATATATATATATATATATATAAAGACATTATTTTGCAAGTCAGATGATTAAAGTGTTTATATCAGAAAAAAATATCCTTCACTGTATGATAGTTTGTCAGTAGGTAGTTGTTTAACTTTAAACATCTTCTTTGGTGATTGACAGTTATTTAAGCAAAATATCTTCTTGGATAAATGTGTAATGAATATACAAACTGGCCTTTAAAAGTACTTAATAAATACAACAGTAGGTATGATAGGTTTAGGAATTGTATCCTAGGGGATAAAGTCACATGATACAATCATAGTAAAGTATATACTTGTATTGTTTCTGAATGTATTAAATGCTTACAACATATTTTCAGTTGTGTTTTAAGTCACATAGTTGTATAGATTCAGCAATAAATACTTATTCTTTGCATGTATGACAAATAGACAAACAGTAAATGTACAAGTATTTAGTGACTAATCCGTTTAAGTATTTTAATGCCTAATGAAGATGAATTGAAGGGAGAAAGGCATATGCTGTTTCACAGTGGTCACGTTGTAGTGCACACTGACTGTGTAGTCTGTGTGAGTCTCAATCATGTGGTGGAGCCAGGAAGAATACCGCATTCCCTCTCAGTCCAGGCCAGGCTGCGCAAGTGAGTTCCGCCTCCACTGTCACCACGTCATGCACACCCACATACAATCCCATAGGATAGCAATAGCCGGGCCAGCCATTTAAGTCATTTGTAATTGGTTGATTTAGCCACCCGGCCCTGAGTTCAGTAGAGTGGCCCTAGGGACTCAAAATTCTGCTGCCCCTTAAAAATCTGCTGCCCTAGGCACCGGCCTCGTTGGCATATGCCTTAATACGCCCCTGACTAGACTCAAACTATAGGCCTATGTTATTACTCTCTGTGTTGTCCAAAATATTATAGAAATGTGCCTATCGCCAAATGTGCAGTTTTTACCAGGAGACACACTTCCTCACCCCGTTCCAATCTAGCTTTTGCCCAAACCACTCTACTGTAACAGCTCTCTTTAAAGTTACCAATGAAGGACAGGCTAGAATGAAATGAGGCAAACTGATTTGAACTATTTTATTTAATTTTGCAACATTTTAGGATTAAATGATGAATTGTTAATTTGGTTCTGCTATTACTTATCAGACAGATTTCGATATGTGTCTATTTCTTACAATGTCTCCAGCTCTCTCAAATTAACATGCAGTGTGCCCCAGGGTTCCATTTTGGGGGCTTCTCTTGTTCTCTATCTTCATAAATGATCTTCCATTAGTTTGCAAAACCTCAACTGTACACATGTATGCAGATGACACTATAATATATGCAACAAAACCAAACATATCACAACCTGAGGCTGTGTTGCAGTAGTAATTTTTAGAGGTTGAAAGATGGATCTGTTTTTCTGGATTAATCCTAAATTAGAAAAACCAAATAATGCAGAGTTAAACATAATTATATTTTCAAACTGTAGGCTGGCCCCTGCCAACTCCTATAAATATCTTGATATATTTCTTGATCCTAACCTGTTGTTTGGACCTCATATAGACAAACTATTGTCCAAACTCTACCCTAAAATTGGAGTCCTTTTTAGAAATAAATCCTGTCTAAATCATGAGGTTAGGAAATGTATTGCACAACAAAAGATGATCCCAGCAGTCGATTAAGGGGATGTTGTGTATTTGTCCTCAACTGTAGAATATTCTCCCAGAAAGCACCAAATCATCCAGCAACCTGAGATCCTTGGAAATAAAAACTCTCTATCTTTACAAACAAATAAATCTTGTAAAGACTGTAAATTATAAAAATACCTACCTTGTGTCTGTGTATAGCTATTTAAAAATGTAACCATTTGTACAATATGAAATGTTTTGCTGGCATATCCCAGGACATACTTTAAAACGAGAGAAATCTCAATGTATTTTGTTCCAGGTAAAACATTTTATAAATAAATAAATACAATTAAATAAATAAACATTACATATTGTGTATAACATTTTCTATATTGACATTACTTATTTTAGCTTGAATATTTCATGATTACTGGACGTGGTTTATTTTAATTTCCCTGGTATCTTTTTACAGGCCCAAATCTGTGGGCTCTTTCCACTTCAGATAACATCTTGAATTTTATAGGCCCAATCCTCAAGGCAGAACATACAGTGATCTGAGATGTCATCGCAAAATTTATTACTACATTTTTATGTCAGACCAAAAGAAAAGGAAACAGATCTATTCAAGAGACATTTTAAAAAATAATTTTGTACGCAGCTAATTTGCAATGCAATTATATTATAAAGCATTAAAAATTGCTTTATTCTTCAGTTAACAACATTAACACATTGCATTTGAACTGGTGCCTTAGTGTAACTGTCTAATTTAAATTTTTATGTTATTTAAAAATGACCTGCAGAAATTTTTTCACAAAAAAAAATCTCTTTGCAGAAAGTGAAGAAAAGTTCTGCCTCTGGGGGACCAATCATTCAGGAAGGATTTTTTCAGCAACGTTCAGCAGCTCCAGTCTCTAGAAGGCCTATAATATGCAGGTTATTTCTTCTGCTTTGATTTGCTAAATCATCCATTTTCTGAAGCAACATCTCATTCTGATGTTTAAAGATCTTTCATCTTCTTATCTCTTGAACCCATCAGATCTTCCATATTTGAGAGCCTACGTTCAGCTTTTGTAGGCCTTTTAGCTGTTAATTTAAAGGGACAGTAAACACTACTAAGATCTCTATTCCAAAAATACATAACCAATCAACCATTATTCACATACCACCAATAGTGAATAAGATCATCAGCCATAAATATTGGTAATGTAATCATCTAAATATAGGTCTCTAAAATGGCCCCCAAACTCCTCCTCCCTGTACCTTCTTCATCAACGTTCACATTTTTTTAATACCTCTGCTTGTTCATGACATGAGGCTTTCATCTGTGTCATCACGCAGTGAAGATGAAATATGAACGCTACTCGCACAGCGATGCGCATTCGCACTGCAATGAGTTTCCCATATCTTCATTACCGGATGAGCAGAGGGAACACTTTCACCCTGTGTACTTTTCTGCAATATCCGTAAATACAAAGCACAGATGATCTGATGGTTCTGGATTTTTCATTCCCCCTAGACGTCGCGCATCACGTATGATTCGATATAATCACCCAAGCGCAACAGTCCGTGCGCGGAAAGATCAACTGATTTGCGAGTCGGCTACTAGAGGGGCATATGGAATTAAGGTAATAAAATATTTCCTTAGGGGCCGAGTTTGGGTGCCATTTTTAACGGTCTGCATGAGCAGTTTAAACTCAGAATTCAACACAATACGATGGAAACTATTATACTTCAAAGATTGCAAACATATCATCAGCTTTACAACTTTTGATTAAGGTAATTATATAAGGAGTGTTTACTGTCCCTAAGATCATTAAGAACACAATCCTGTCTTGATGTAATCTCTTCGATTTTGGAAGTATCAGAGCTTAAACTTGTTATGCAATAGAATTCTAGCTAATTTCTTCAGTAATTGTTTCATCTAATTGAGATATAGCAGGAGACGGATTTTCCTCCTTGTTTTTTTCCATTTGCTGATATTTTCTTAGGCCTAGATTTGGAGTTTGGCGGTAGCCGTGAAAACCAGCGTTAGAGGCTCCTAACGCTGGTTTTAGGCTACCGCCGGTATTTGGAGTCAGTCACAAAAGGGTCTAACGCTCACTTTTCAGCCGCAACGTTTCCATACCGCAGATCCCCTTACGTCAATTGCGTATCCTATCTTTTCAATGGGATCTTTCTAACTCCGGTATTTAGAGTCGTGGCTGAAGTGAGCGTTAGAAATCTAACGACAGAACTCCAGCCGCAGAAAAAAGTCAGGAGTTAAGAGCTTTCTGGGCTAACGCCGGTTCATAAAGCTCTTAACTACTGTGCCCTAAAGTACACTAACACCCATAAACTACCTATGTACCCCTAAACCGAGGTCCCCCCACACCGCCGCCACTCTATTAAATTTTTTTAACCCCTAATCTGCCGACCGACCACCTACGTTATCCTTATGTACCCCTAATCTGCTGCCCCTAACACTGCCGACCCCTATATTATATTTATTAACCCCTAACCTGCCCCCCACAACGTCGCCGCAAGCTACCTACACTTATTAACCCCTAATCTGCCGTCCGCACGCCGCCGCCAGCTACATTATAGCTATGTACCCCTAATCTGCTGCCCTAACATCGCCGACCCCTATATTATATTTATTAACCCCTAACCTGCCCCCCACAACGTCGCCGCCACCTACCTACAATAATTAACCCCTAATCTGTCGACCGCAAAGAGCCGTCACCTACATTATAGCTATATACCCCTAATCTGCTGCCCCTAACACCGCCGACCCCTATATTATATTTATTAACCCCTAATCTGCCCTCCCTAACATCGCCGACACCTAACTTCAATTATTAACCCCTAATCTGCCGACCGAATCTCGCCGCTATTCTAATAAATGTATTAACCCCTAAAGCTAAGTCTAACCCTAACACTAACACCCCCCTAAGTTAAATATAATTTAAATCTAACGAAATAAATTAACTCTTATTAAATAAATTATTCCTATTTAAAGCTAAATACTTACCTGTAAAATAAATCCTAATATAGCTACAATATAAATTATAATTATATTATAGCTATTTTAGGATTAATATTTATTTTACAGGTAACTTTGTATTTATTTTAACCAGGTACAATAGCTATTAAATAGTTAAGAACTATTTAATAGCTAAAATAGTTAAAATAATTACAAAATTACCTGTAAAATAAATCCTAACCTAAGTTACAATTAAACCTAACACTACACGATCAATAAATTAATTAAATAAAATACCTACAATTACCTACAATTAAACCTAACACTACACTATCAATAAATTAATTAAATACAATACCTACAAATAACTACAATGAAATAAACTAACTAAAGTACAAAAAATAAAAAAGAACTGTTACAAAAAATAAAAAAATATTTACAAACATAAGAAAAATATTACAACAATTTTAAACTAATTACACCTACTCTAAGCCCCCTAATAAAATAACAAAGACCCCCAAAATAAAAAATGCCCTACCCTATTCTAAATTACATAAGTTCAAAGCTCTTTTACCTTACCAGCCCTGAACAGGGCCCTTTGCGGGGCATGCCCCAAGAAATTCAGCTCTTTTTCCTGTAAAAAAACACATACAATACCCCCCAACATTACAACCCACCACCCACATACCCCTAATCTAACCCAAACCCCCCTTAAATAAACCTAACACTAAGCCCCTGAAGATCTTCCTACCTTGTCTTCACCTCACCGGGTATCACACCGATCCGTCCTGGCTCCGATATCTTCATCTAAGCCCAAGCGGGGGCTAGACATCCATCATCCGACGGCTGAAGAAGTCCAGAAGAGGCTCCAAAGTCTTCATCCTATCCGGGAAGAAGAGTAGATCCGGACCGGCAACCATCTTCTTCCAAGCGGCATCTTCTATCTTCATCCGATGAGGACCGGCTCCATCTTGAAGACCTCCACCGCGGACCCATCTTCTTCCGACGACGACTTCCCGACGAATGACGGTTCCTTTAAGGGACGTCATCCAAGATGGCGTCCCTCGAATTCCGATTGGCTGATAGGATTCTATCAGCCAAACGGAATTAAGGTAGGAAATTCTGATTGGCTGATAGAATCAGCCAATCAGAATCAAGTTCAATCCGATTGGCTGATCCGATCAGCCAATCAGATTTAGCTCGCATTCTATTGGCTGATCGGAACAGCCAATAGAATGCGAGCTCAATCTGATTGGCTGTTTGAATCAGCCAATCGTATTGAACTTGATTCTGATTGGCTGATTCCATCAGCCAATCAGAATTTTCCTACCTTAATTCCGATTGGCTGATAGAATCCTATCAGCCAATCGGAATTGAAGGGACGCCATCTTGGATGGCGTCCCTTAAAGGAACCGTCATTCGTCGGGAAGTCGTCGTCGGAAGAAGATGGGTCCGCGGTGGAGGTCTTCAAGATGGAGCCGGTCCTCATCGGATGAAGATAGAAGATGCCGCTTGGAAGAAGATGGTTGCCGGTCCGGATCTACTCTTCTTCCCGGATAGGATGAAGACTTTGGAGCCTCTTCTGGACTTCTTCAGCAGTCGGATGATGGATGTCTAGCCCCCGCTTGGGCTTAGATGAAGATATCGGAGCCAGGACGGATCGGTGTGATACCCGGTGAGGTGAAGACAAGGTAGGAAGATCTTCAGGGGCTTAGTGTTAGGTTTATTTAAGGGGGGTTTGGGTTAGATTAGGGGTATGTGGGTGGTGGGTTGTAATGTTGGGGGGGGGTATTGTATGTGTTTTTTTACAGGAAAAAGAGCTGAATTTCTTGGGGCATGCCCCGCAAAGGGCCCTGTTCAGGGCTGGTAAGGTAAAAGAGCTTTGAACTTTTGTAATTTAGAATAGGGTAGGGCATTTTTTATTTTGGGGGGCTTTGTTATTTTATTAGGGGGCTTAGAGTAGGTGTAATTAGTTTAAAATTGTTGTAATATTTTTCTTATATTTGTAAATATTTTTTTATTTTTTGTAACTTAGTTCTTTTTTATTTTTTGTACTTTAGTTAGTTTATTTCATTGTAGTTTTTTGTAGGTATTGTATTTAATTCATTTATTGATAGTGTAGTGTTAGGTTTAATTGTAGGTAATTGTAGGTATTTATTTAATTTATTTATTGATAGCGTAGTGTTAGGTTTAATTGTAACTTAGGTTAGGATTTATTTTACAGGTAATTTTGTAATTATTTTAACTATTTTAGCTATTAAATAGTTCTTAAGTATTTAATAGCTATTGTACCTGGTTAAAATAAATACAAAGTTACCTGTAAAATAAATATTAATCCTAAAATAGCTACAAATATAATTATAATTTATAATGTAGCTATATTAGGATTTATTTTACAGGTAAGTATTTAGCTTTAAATAGGAATAATTTATTTAATAAGAGTTAATTAATTTCGTTAGATTTAAATTATATTTAAGTTAGGGGGGTGTTAGTGTTAGGGTTAGACTTAGCTTTAGGGGTTAATACATTTATTAGAATAGCGGTGAGCTCCAGTCGGCAGATTAGGGGTTAATGTTTGAAGTTAGGTGTCGGCAATGTTAGGGAGGGCAGATTAGGGGTTAATACTATTTATTATAGGGTTAGTGAGGCAGATTAGGGGTTAATAACTTTATTATAATAGCGGTGCGGTCCGGTCGGCAGATTAGGGGTTAATAAGTGTAGGCAGGTGGAGGCGACGTTGTGGGCGGCAGATTAGGGGTTAATAAATATAATATAGGGGTCGGCGGTGTTAGGGACAGCAGATTAGGGGTACATAGGGATAATGTAAGTAGCGGCGGTTTACGGAGTGGCAGATTAGGGGTTAATAATAATATGCAGGGGTCAGCGATAGCGGGGGCGGCAGAATAGGGGTTAATAAGTGTAAGGTTAAGGGTGTTTAGACTCGGGGTACATGTTAGAGTGTTAGGTGCAGACGTAGGAAGTGTTTCCCCATAGCAAACAATGGGGCTGCGTTAGGAGCTGAACGCGGCTTTTTTGCAGGTGTTAGGTTTTTTTCAGCTCAAACAGCCCCATTGTTTTCTATGGGGGAATCGTGCACGAGCACGTTTTTGAAGCTGGCCGCTTCCGTAAGCAACTCTGGTATTGAGAGTTGCAGTGGCGTTAAATATGCTCTACGCTCCTTTTTTGGAGCCTAACGCAGCCATTCTGTGAACTCTCAATACCAGAGGTATTTAAAAGGTGCGGCCAGAAAAAAGCCAGCGTTAGCTACGCGGGTCGTTACCGACAAAACTCTAAATCTAGCCGTTAGTCTGTACAAATGTATCAATAATAATCTACACAAAAGAAAAGACACCTGCAGCTTGCACTAAAATGTTTGTCACAAACCCCAGTAATAGTTATCAAAAAAGGTATTCTAATTGTTTATTTTCCTATTTGCTTTCTCATTAATGGAATATAGAAAAAAAAAACACCAGTTTCTAAATATTAAGGAAATATAAGACATTTTACAAATTCTCCAAAAGATTTAAAGCCTTGTTGAACTTATTTTATACTACACTTTAACCCTGAAACACTTCAGGGGATCAGCATGGATATGTTGTTTTCTTGACAAGTCATATCATGCACTTCAGTTTAGAGTGCAAAGTTCAGAGCAGGAGCGGCACAATTGTGCAATGGCGGCATTTCTCTATATTATTTCTAGGGGCTTTTTAACATTTGTTATGTAACTTTTAAATTGTGTTTAAAAAATGGAATTATGCAACTCTCTTAAAGGGACATAATACTCATATGCTAAATCACTTGAAACTAATGCAGTATAACTTTAAAAAGCTGACAGGAAAATATCACCTGGGCATCTCTATGTAAAAAAGGAAGATATTTTACCTCACAATCTCCTCAGCTCAGCAGAGTAAGTTCTGTGTAAAAAGTTATACTCAGCTGCTCCCAGCTGCAGGTAAAAAAAAAAATGAAGCAGCAGCCAATCAGCATCAGCAGTGCTGAGGTCATGAACTCTTACTGTGATCTCATGAGATTTGCCTTAACTCTCATGAGATTTCATAGTAAGCTTCCTTTACCTGATTGGTGAAATAATATGAGAGTTCACGAGGCTCATCCTTTCAGCTGTCCTAGGACAGGCACACTAAAATGCTGCTTAGAAATCCTTTACAATGGGATGTGGCTACTGAGGAACTTTTTAGGTAAAATATCTTTCTTTTTTACATAGAGATGTTCAGGAGATATTTTCTAGTCAGCTTTTTACAGCTATACTGCAACTGCATCACTTTCAAGTGTTTAAACATTTGGGTATTATGGCCCTTTAAGTTTGCAGTTCGACTGTTCATTTCACTCTTGTAAATATACAAGCCATAATATGGATGAAAAGATATGCGACCCCTTCTCTTTAGGTTTCATTCTTCATGTTCCTAATAAAGAATTAGGACATAATATTCATGCACATCCACTACTTAGAGATGTTTTGAAGGCCTGGAGAAGCTCAATGAAATTTTTAGGCACAGAATTTAAAGCTTCAAAATGCCTCTCTTTGCTTGGCAACAAACATTTTTTACCTGGTTTCCATAATAGACCTTTCCAATTTTTTGAAAGATAAACAACTATTAAATATAGGGCATTTAGTGGACTTTACAAATAATTAAATATTTTGCTTTGAAGAATTTCAAAGGAAATATAAAGAACAAATTTTATTTTATACAAGCAAAACATTATACAAGACAAGTGATTAAGAGTTCTCTAAACTTTGTTTTGTAAACACCCTTTGCTGGACCATCCTAAAATTAGGGGAGGATCAATATAACTTATTTATAAAAATACTACACACTGCTTTAGAGGAGGATCTGGTAAAATATTTTACTATTAAATGTGATAAAATCATCCCTACTCCCAATAATGATAAGAATATAAGAAAAAGCTTTAACACCACACAATATTTAATAAAATCAGCTTAATTGAGGGAGTTTCAGTTTCAACTCATTCAAACTGACTATATTACGCCGGGGAGAGCACAGAAGTGGAACAAGGGGATTAATAATATATGTTTGAAATGTTCAAGGTATAATACCAGCATTCTACATCTATTGTACGAGTGCCCTAGACTGAATCAATTTTGGATAAAAATGGGTTACTTCCTTTCAAGAATACTAGATATAACAATCCCTCTTGGGAAAGAAAATATATTTTTTATTACCACCAATACACTACGAAAACTCTATACAAAATGTATTCAGACTACTATCTTAAGGGCTAGATATCAATATAGATATAGATATCAATAACTGGATTAAAAAGAACATTCTCTTAATTAATCAAATCAAAAATCTGCTATCTAAACAAGTAATATTGGAGGGCTTATAATTATAAGATTTACAAAACAAAAAGATTAAATGACTATGTCAAATTATAGAGGAAATGTATAGAATTTATGGGACCTGAATATAAAAATCGAATAAAGCAGATAGTCTGTGTGGATGATGACGAATGGAGGCAAAACCTCTAGTGATCTGGGGGGGAGTGGAGGAGAGTGGGAAGAGAGATATTACTAAAGTATTCTTTTTCTTTTCTTTTTTTTCTCTCTCTTTCTTTGGCCCAGGATAGAAACTTAGGCAGGGGAAGAACCAAAGATGGACAATATCGATATCATGATTGTATTACCGATTAAGATGTTAACAAGTGTATTAAAATCTGGTAAACAAGTTCCAATCTTGTTCTAAAATATATCTGCTTATTGTACTTATTGAATCGATATTGTTAAAAAGGAAAATGGAAAGAAAAACAAAATTGTTTCCTTACCCTGTGAATTGACTTTTGTGCATATGTAATATTTCATATCATTTGTATCTATGTTTATAAACTAGGCGATAAGCCTGCCCAGAGGGCAGGTTTATCGCTTAAAAAAATATAAACCCCAAAGGTAATAATACAAAAAGTAAAAAATTTAAAATTACAGAAAAAAAATAAACAAAGCTATCCAAAATAAGACATTTAATCCTAAACTAATACGACTATAAAAATAAAAAGTCCCCCTCAAAATAAATCACCTCCTAATCTAATTCTAAACTACCAATAGCTCTTAAAAGGGCCTTTGGAAGGGCATTGCCCTAAGTTAAACAGTTCTTTTACTTTTAAAAATTGCCAATTACCCCCTAACAGTAAACCCCCCCACCCAACCAACCTCACAAAATTAAAAAAACTAAGTTTTGTATGGGCATTGCCCTTAAAATGGCATTCAGCTCTTTTACAGCCCAAAAAACTCTAGTCTAAAAATAAAAGCTACCCCAAAAAATAAAAAAAAGCCTAAGACTAAGCCCCAAATAGGTATTCACCGTTCCTAAAATCCGGCGGTGAAGGTCTTCTTCCAGGTGGCTCCATCATCTTCTATCTTCATCTGGAGCAAAGGTGGCACAGAGCAGAGGTGCGGAGCGGTCTTCCCCGATGTGCGGATCCGGAGCGGCGGTCCTCAGCGGCGTGGAGGCTCCTCTTCATCCGATCTCTGTCGTACACTAAAATGTGGATGGAAGGTACCGCATTCAATGTGAGATACCTTGCATTCCTATTGGCTGAAATTTTAAAATCAGCCAATAGGATTAGAGCTACTGGTCCAGGATGAAGATAGAAGAGGTTGCTGCGCTGGAAGAAGATATCGCCAACTCCAAGAAGACTTCACCGCCTGGAAGAAGACCTTCTCTGCCGGACTTCAGGAAAGGTGAGTACCTATTTAGGGGTTAGATTTAGGCTTTTTTTTTTTTTTAAAGAAAATTGTGAATGATGTGCTATTTACAAACGTGTTTTATTGTGCTTTATATTTTCTTTTTTTTTAATTTGCAATATTTTAGGGTTGTCATATAAACAAACTTTTAGAAATTTAATAACTGTGCCAGTAGTTTTTTTTTTTAGTTCTGTTGTCTTAAGTTACCATTCCTGTGCATAGGTTTAAACAGTTAGTGGATAGGTAGGACTCCTTTTCAAGAGTAAAAATCTTATACAAAAATCACTCACACAGAAACTTAAGAAATACATATACATTATAAATATTTTTTTTTTACATAGGCAGCTTCTTTACTTCTTCCTTGTGCCACCTCTCCGTATACCACAACCTTTGTACAAGTAAGTTTTAGGAACCTCCCATTCGTCTATTTCTTCTGGATCAATTCTAGTTTGTTTCCTTTTAGAGGATTTGAGCAATACTTTCTTTTTTGAAGAATTGACCGGCTCTTTGACTTTGGTTGGATCTTGCAAATAATATGCAGGTTCAAGGAATTTGGGCTTAGCACCTCTTCCAACCCAGTACTCTTCAACAACTGGCACAGTGGTTTTCTTTTGAAGTTTTACACCCATTGATTTCTGCATCAATTTCTTCTGTTCAGACATTTCTTGAAAGCTTCTCTCTGTCTTTGAGGATTGCTTCTTATCGTAGCTGGCATAGTCACAGACCTCATAGTCCTCCTTTTGTCGGTGAACTAGCCCCAATTCTTCATAAGCACCCTTTTTCTTAACTTTTAGTTTTTCTTTCACTGGCCATCCAATAAGTGGAGTGGCAGTTGTGCCTTTGGGAGGTTTCCATAGTATTCTTTTCTGAGCAATCTGCTTAAATAAGCTACCTTTGCTAATGTTTAGCTGGCTAAATGGAATTGTCTCCTGAATGTAAAATTATCCTTCATCACTATCATCTTCATCATCTTCATCTAGTTCTTCCTCATAATTCTCTTCTTCTACTACCAAGTATTCCTCTGAAACCTCTGGCTCAGACAGGGACTGACTCTTCCTTGGTTTCTTTTTCAACGAGTACACCTTCTTGCTCAATCCTCTTACTGGAACACCTAATTTCCTACCTCTGCTGGAAACATTTTTTTACTTTTATGCCAGAAGCGTAATTCTTGTACTGGCTGCTATCATGTTTTACAGGTATATATTCTTTTAAAGACCTACTACTTTTTATTTTCTCTCTATCAGAACCATCTGAACTTTTTCTAAAAGAATATATCCCTTTCCTGAGCATATAATCAGGCACAAAGTATGGCACATAAGCATTATCCATGGATGATCCTTCATCCCTAGAAGAAAGCTGTTCTGAAGTAATTCTTAATATACTTGCCCGTTTTTGTTTACTTTAAACCATATAAAGATCATAACCATATTTTGTCTCCATGATGGGGATGGCACAAACTTCTTAACAGGGTTTTCTTCCAACATGCTTGTTTTGCTAGCCAACTCTGGCTCCCCATTAAAGTTAGATGGACCTTGATATTGTATTTCTGAAATTGGATCTTGGCCAACAATCAATTCAGGGTCAGTTTTAGCTTCCTCTTTTGTTTTGTAGTCATCTTCCCAGTTTTCTGGAGATAATACTTGCTGTACTATATAGACAGGACTGGCTACATCAACATGTTGCAACATCATAGTTTCTGAGTCTAGCTCCACTGCAGAGTCTAGTTTAAATTTGGCTTATTTGACAATTCTGTAGTCTGAGTTTCCGTTTCCTGCACATTATTAAAACACATATTATGAGGAAGTGAAGTTTCATCTTCATTCGAGAACGCAACACTCTGCACAGAAAGCTCCTCTCTTTCTGTGCGAGGGCCATACAACACACCCTCACAATAAAGATCATGCTGCACTACACTTTCTGGCATTTCTTTAACAACTGCCACATTGTATATTGGTATGGTTTCCTTATAAGACTTCCACATCTGTATGGCAGGAGAACTACCTCCATACTCTATTCTAACCTCCTCTTTCTCATATGCATAGCTTCCTGGAGGCATGGTGTGGAATTGTGATGAATTTTTAATGAAAGTCTCTTTCCTGCGCTGCAGTCACAGGAGACAAAGACATTTCAACAGTCTCCAAGTTACTATCATTCTGAGTGCTGCTAACGCCAGATGATTGGCACTCAGTACTTCTTCCATCTGAGCCATTGCAATCTGTACCCGTATGCTTTTTTGGCACAAAATCTGGCAGCCGTTGGTCAGTCTGGTTTCTTTAGTTTCAGTTCTTTCACCAGGACTGCTATAATGCCTAAAGCGAGTAGCATGGTAAAACATTGGGGATGGTGGATGGGGATTAAAATGAGGCCTTCTTCTCAATCTCAATTTGATGCTGAGGAACATAAAATCCAGGGTATTCATGGAGTGCAAGAGAATAGAATGGATAATATGGATTTCCACCTCTGTAGCCAGGTCCAGGCATGCAATATGTATTGTACAGCTTACCAAGGCACCAAGGATTTGGGAAAGGTAGTTGTGCTGTCGGTTGTGCATAAAATAAGGGTCTTTGTTGGTTTGCAGAATACTCCCCATCTTCTGGAGGAGGAGGAGCTGTAGTTTTCATTTTTTAATTCTGAATACACTCAAAAGCACAACTCACTATCCACCAGTTTTTTTTTTCTTAATACTTTGTATAGACGGTTATTTTTTTTTGTTAATACTTTGTGTGGGTGGTTAGTTTTGTTTTTTTTAATACTTCGTGCGGGCGGTTATTTTTTTTTTTTTGTTAATACTTCGTTCGGGCAGTTAGTTTTATTTTTTTTCATACTTCGTACGGGTGGATAGTTTTTTTTTTTCTTAATGCTGCTTTGTTTGCCTCGCACAGCCAACATTTCTTTTGAGGATGCGTGTGGAACTGGCGACGTGATGGACGCGTTACAAACACGATTATACTATATATAATAAAAATTTTATAAAATAAAAATTATGTAAAACTTCTGCTTTATGTGTGATATAATCCAAATTGCAAAGTAATATCACTGATCTGTGAGAGAACACTGCTTCTGTCACAGGATGCATCATAACGTGTTTTTACAAGATGGCAGAAGCCAGTATAATTGGTTAAAATAAAAGAAAAACTTTAAAGAGAGCTGCAGGCACACAAGGAAAAGCATTAATATGGTGACTCTGAGTATTAACCATGCTACCATAATTGTACCCAGCAGTTTATTGTCCCTTTAAGAAATTGGTCTACCTCAGAATGACATGATGGTAAACAAAAAATATTTTGTGGAATGCGGTATCTGCCATTATTCACGTATGCTTATTATTATGTGGCTCCTATATTGGTACAATATAACTGTTATGAGTTAGTGGTGCTTTGGAAGAGGTGCTGTTGAAATGAGATGGGGGCCCTGCCGGAGCCTTTGCCCTGAAAATCAGTGAGGTCTAGTTATGCCCCTGTTTGGGAACTCTGACACCACTCTACCGTATAGGCAATTGGATCAATTTATGAAAACCAAACTACCTAAAGACTAATCCATGCCCCAAAGTGGTCAACCATGCCCAAGATGCACCTAAGCTCTCCCTTCAACCAAGTTTGAATATCAGCCAAGAAACGCTGCAATGTATGTGAAGATGTGTTTACACTTGTGTTTCCCAAATTTCTAAAGGTATTAATTTTCCTGCAAAGAAAAAAACAAAACAATGCTGTGTATCTATCGATTTAAGAAGGTTATATACTTTGTGTTTCAGCATCCTGCGGGATAAAGTATATCAATATTACATGCCTCTTCTGTTTTCTGCAAACAGCAGCTATATAAATATATTTATAGCAGATGACTGATATACTGCTATGTTCAAGAAAAAGCGTATTTACTAAGCTAAATCAAGAACATGTAGGTATCAAGGAAGTATTTGTGTAATGCTCGTGGGATACTCCTCTATCAGACCGAACTCGGCCAGCAGTTTTGTTATCTAGGCATCAAGCCGGAATGATAGGGAATATCCCAGAGCAGAGAAAGTCAATGTGATGAGGAAGATGGCACTCACCACAGGCAGGACAGTGTCCAGAGGTAACAGCAGAGCAGTCCAGGGATAAAGCACTAGAATGGTCAGGCAGGCAGGGATTGGCAACAGTAAATAATCCAGCAGATTAAGGGTTAAGACAGGTAGAGTAGTCAGCAGACAGGCAGGTTTAGTAACAGTGATCACTCCAGCAGTTTAAGGTTTAAGGCAAGTAGAGTAGTCAGCAAACAGGCAGGTTCAGCAACAATGATCAGTCCAGCAGTTTAAGGGTTAAGGCAGGTAGACTAATCAGTAAACAGGCAGGTTCAGCAACAATGGTATTTAGGTACATAGAACGATCTGTCACACTCAGGAGCACACAGAGTAACACCTATACTTGGGCAGTGACAGATCGTTAGTGCAGGATTTAAATAGGCGCAGGATTCCCAGTTACCTCCTACCGGCATCAGGAGTGTGCTGCAATGACGTCAGCACCGCACGCATCCTGAGCCGACACTGCCCCTGGCAACGTGAAGGAAGGAGAGGCCTGAGCCAACACTGCCCCTGGCAAAGAGCAGGAAGGAGACGCCACACCCCTAGCAACGGCAAGAGCGGCGCGGCGTGACAATTTGTGGTTTCCTCAAGATCTAAAGATCTGGAACAGTTAGGAGGTGTGTAACTGTCCATAACTGGCCTCAGCACAGGAGATATGATACGGAGAACAGGTTTTTCAACCTAGAATACTAAGTTGTTACTAGGGATGGGCGAATGTGCAAATTTTCGAATTTCGAATGTAGAACGAATGTTATTACCGAAATTCGAATTCTAAATTCGAATGTCGATAAGAACGAATATTCTTAAAAATTCGAAAATCGAATGTTATTTACAGTTTTCGAATGTCACTTTCGAATTCGAATGTTTATAATTATATCGAATGTCTACATTCGAAATTCGAATATTACATTTAAAAGCATTAGAAATACTATTACAATCTAAATTCGAATTTTTCGAATTCGAATACACGTATTGCATAATTCAAATATTACATTTAAAGAAAAAGCGTTAGAAATACTATTACAATCTAAATTCGAATTTTTCGAATTCGAATACAGGTGGCCCTCGTTTTACAACGGTTCAATTTACACCGTTTCAGAATAACAACCTTTTTTTCCAGTCATGTGACTGCTATTGAGAAGCAGTACATTTATTAAAA
The DNA here is from genome assembly GCF_027579735.1 of Bombina bombina. NCBI lineage: Eukaryota > Metazoa > Chordata > Amphibia > Anura > Bombinatoridae > Bombina > Bombina bombina. The sequence continues at coordinate 179,007,806 of NC_069506.1, read as the reverse complement.
TAGCCAGTAGGTGGAGCTGTCCGCTTGTGTTGCAGCAAAACCAAGCAAGCTGAAATTAATCAGTTAAACCAGACCTGAGCTATCGAGCAAATTTCAAAGGAACAAGATCTTCCTGTCTATAACTCAGTCCAGATTGGAATGCATAGAAAGAACTGTTTGCAGAAAAATGCAAGTGAAATCTGTGTTGTGTGATTATTTTATTAGATTTATAATGCTGTTTTGCAAATGTTTTTGTTCATTTAATTTAGTTTAATTATATATTCTGTGTTGTGTGATTATTTTATTAGGTTTATAACGCTGTCTAGCATGTAAAGTCTTCATTTCAAAGCTTTTAAAATAATATATTAGGTGTTACTTATGACAATTTTGAGAGGGGCCTGGAACCTATCTCCCTCACTTCCCATTGACTTACATTATAAACTGGGTTTCAATTTACAACAGTTTCGATTTACAACCATTCCTTCTGGAACCTAACCCTGGTGTAAACTGAGGGCTACCTGTACACGTATTGCATAATTCGAATATTACATTTAAAGAAAAAGCATTAGAAATACTATTACAGTCTAAATTCGAATTTTTCGAATTCGAATATTGCATAATTCGAATAATACATTTAAAGAAAAAGCATTAGAAATACTATTACAATCTAAATTCGAATTTTTCGAATTCGAATACACGTATTGCATAATTCGAATATTACATTTAAAGAAAAAGCATTAGAAATACTATTACAAACTAAATTCGAATTTTTCGAATTCGAATACACGTATTGCATAATTCGAATATTACATTTAAAGAAAAAGCATTAGAAATACTATTACAATCTAAATTCGAATTTTTCGAATTCGAATATTGCATAAATCGAATATTACATTTAAAGAAAAAGCATTAGAAATACTATTACAATCTAAATTCGAATATTTCGAATTCGAATACACGTATTGCATAATTCGAATATTACATTTAAAGAAAAAGCATTAGAAATACTATTACAATCTAAATTCAAATTTTTCGAATTCGAATACACGTATTGCATAATTCGAATATTACATTTAAAGAAAAAGCATTAGAAATACTATTGCCATCTAAATTCGAATTTTTCGAATTCGAATATTGCATAATTCGAATATTACATTTAAAGAAAAAGCATTAGAAATACTATTACAATCTAAATTCGAATTTTTCTAATTCGAATATTGCATAATTCGAATATTACATTTAAAGAAAAAGCATTAGAAATACTATTACAATCTAAATTCGAATTTTTCGAATTCGAATGTTTTCGAATGTAATCGTAAAATTCGAAACCGAACATTCGAAAATCGAATTTTAGAATGTTATGTAAACATTCGAAATTCGATTCGAACGAACAAATGTGTTAAAATTCGTGCCGTTTTTCGAATGTTGCGAAACATTCGCCCATCCCTAGTTGTTACACCATGGCAGTACCCATTATGTTATACAGACTGAAACTTTATTATTAAATCTTTTAATATTACACTTATACAACTATATATTTAATATTATATAATATATTTAATATAATTTTAAAAAACTCATCTGCATATTATTCTCAGGCTAAGTTTTGCTTTGAAGGCATGGTATACTGTTATTTTAAGAAAAGACACTCTGGAACTGGGAGGGAACTCTATGGTCAGCAGCCATCATTCTTTAAGTTAGTTTCTCAGTAGGTTCAGTTGCGTGTTGTTGCTTACATCTGAGCTGAATAAAGACCTGCTCTGTGTACCTACTATCAAGTAGTGCTTATTCATACTGCTAAATACCCACACAAGAAACATGACATGGTGTCAGAAGTGCTGAAAAAGTCACTTGTCTGAGTAAAGAGATTGTAATTTTACTCAGGACTTTATTCACAGTTTCTCTAGCATCAGCATGGAGATGTTCAGAGCACCAGATCCTCTGCAATTCGCAGGAAATGTAAGTGAAAACTGGAGAAGATGGAAGCAAAGATTTTTAATTTATGCTCAGTGGCGTCACTAGGCTTGGTGTCACCCCCCCACCATAGTAATTAAAACAAATATAAATCATTTTATATATATATATATATATATATATATATCGTATATATAAATATATATATTTACATGCACACACACAATCATATATATATATATCGCTTATATAGGGGCAGAGGGGGGAGAGAGACCACTGAAAGGGGGGAGAGTATTTTAGACGGAGGTGTGAAAATACGTATACATACAGTATATATACGTATATATATATATATATATATATATATATATATATATATATATATATATACACACACACACACATATACATATATACATATATATACACACAAACACATACATATATATATATATATATATACACACATATACACATACATATATATACATACACAGTTATATAGTCACACACACACACAAACACTGTCACACACACACAGTTACAGCATCTTCCTGATAGGTTAGCTGACCCACAATTTGACCTGTGCTTTAACTATAGTAGCTATGACACAAGCTAAATGATGTGCACCCAGGTTGAGGATACTAGACACAGGAGAACAGCAAAGTAAGATGCTTATTACTAATTATAGAAAGAGAACACAGTAAGAGTCTCACAGTTCAGAGAATCTATGCAAACATATTTAACCATATTAGGATACATCAGACTAAAACTAAACATTAATACTTGTGCTGCGCAATTATGCTCTTCAGCAAAGAAATGACAATGCTATGGGCTGCACAATTTAGCCAATCAAAGGCTATAAAGGCCAAGTTATGTGCTCATATGAAGACTTGTTGGAACTTGGCCTAGATGAAACATGACATACTTGGCAGACCAATGATGATATCAAGTAAGGTATAGACAGTTTCAGTCTTGTAAATAGGTCAGGGGACACGGCAGGCGGAACACAGTTACAACCAGCCAATTAATAAGTCACAGGACTCCACACCTACCTGGCAAGTCTCTTACCATCCGTTAGCAACAACATTGAACATCCACTCCACCTCGGTAGCCTGGTAGCCATGACCATCCATACAAACTGTCTACAGACCTCTCAGTTACGAGCTGAACAAACAGACTCTGTCCCTGGACTTACTTGATCCTGATGCCAGCGGCATATCCTTCAGTCTCAGAGACACGTCACTGCTGGACAGCCCGCGCGCAGCACTGTGCTATAGCGCCTGCGCGCAGCTCTTAGTTTGGGAAGCCGGAAGTCCTGCCCTGCTGACACTGCCTTTGCTCTGTGCCCGGGTCCCGGGTGTGCTGAGAAGTGAACACCCCGCATCTGCCTTAGGCAGCATTGAATTTGACGGTGGACGCCTTGGCCCTTCTTACAACAAGGCACAAGCCATGCCAGTCTCCACAAGCTAGCACATAATAAAAATAAAAAAAATAAAAACATGTAATTGTCTTTAATGTGGTGACTGTGGTGTCACCCCCTGGAGGGTGTCACCCGGGTGTGGTCTGCACCCCCCGCAGTTGAACTTTATAAAAAAGAGCAGAAAACTCAGATTGCCATAGCCCTGCATGTTTTGGGTGGGAAGGCTAAGAGTGCTGACTTTGTTCAGGGAGCATTGCACTCCAAAGAAAAATTTTGTTTTTGAGCGACATAAGTTTTGGTCACATTCACATTACAGGGAGTGCAGAATTATTAGGCAAGTTGTATTTTTGAGGATTAATTTTATTATTGAACAACAACCATGTTCTCAATGAACCCAAAAAACTCATTAATATCAAAGCTGAATAGTTTTGGAAGTAGTTTTTAGTTTGCTTTTAGTTATAGCTATTTTAGGGGGATATCTGTGTGTGCAGGTGACTATTACTGTGCATAATTATTAGGCAACTTAACAAAAAACAAATATATACCCATTTCAATTATTTATTTTTACCAGTGAAACCAATATAACATCTCAACATTCACAAATATACATTTCTGACATTCAAAAACAAAACAAAAACAAATCAGTGACCAATATAGCCACCTTTTTTTGCAAGGACACTCAAAAGCCTGCCATCCATGGATTCTGTCAGTGTTTTGATCTGTTCACCATCAACATTGCGTGCAGCAGCAACCACAGCCTCCCAGACACTGTTCAGAGAGGTGTACTGTTTTCCCTCCTTGTAAATCTCACATTTGATGATGGACCACAGGTTCTCAATGGGGTTCAGATCAGGTGAACAAGGAGGCCATGTCATTAGATTTTCTTCTTTTATACCCTTTCTTGACAGCCACGCTGTGGAGTACTTGGACGCGTGTGATGGAGCATTGTCCTGCATGAAAATCATGTTTTTCTTGAAGGATGCAGACTTCTTCCTGTACCATTGCTTGAAGAATGTGTCTTCCAGAAACTGGCAGTAGGACTGGGAGTTGAGCTTGACTCCATCCTCAACCCGAAAAGGCCCCACAAGCTCATCTTTGATGATACCAGCCCAAACCAGTACTCCACCTCCACCTTGCTGGCGTCTGAGTCGGACTGGAGCTCTCTGCCCTTTACCAATCCAGCCACGGCCCATCCATCTGGCCCATCAAGACTCACTCTCATTTCATCAGTCCATAAAACCTTAGAAAAATCAGTCTTGAGATATTTCTTGGCCCAGTCTTGACGTTTCAGCTTGTGTGTCTTGTTCAGTGGTGGTCGTCTTTCAGCCTTTCTTACCTTGGCCATGTCTCTGAGTATTGCACACCTTGTGCTTTTGGGCACTCCAGTGATGTTGCAGCTCTGAAATATGGCCAAACTGGTGGCAAGTGGCATCTTGGCAGCTGCACGCTTGACTTTTCTCAGTTCATGGGCAGTTATTTTGCGCCTTGGTTTTTCCACACGCTTCTTGCGACCCTGTTGACTATTTTGAATGAAACGCTTGATTGTTCGATGATCACGCTTCAGAAGCTTTGCAATTTTAAGAGTGCTGCATCCCTCTGCAAGATATCTCACTATTTTTTACTTTTCTGAGCCTGTCAAGTCCTTCTTTTGACCCATTTTGCCAAACGAAAGGAAGTTGCCTAATAATTATGCACACCTGATATAGGGTGTTGATGTCATTAGACCACACCCCTTCTCATTACAGAGATGCACATCACCTAATATGCTTAATTGGTAGTAGGCTTTCAAGCCTATACAGCTTGGAGTAAGACAACATGCATAAAGAGGATGATGTGGTCAAAATACTCATTTGCCTAATAATTCTGCACTCCCTGTATGAGGGGCAGGGCATTGAAAGGTATATGACAGAACTCAGACTAAAATCCAGAGATTGTGAGTTTGGTGCAATACTTGATGACATAGAGAGACAAATTAGTTTTCAGTGTTACTGATACCAGACTTAAAGAACGTTTGCTCAGAGAAGCTGACCTTACACTACAAAAAGGCAGTGGAGATATGTCAGGCTGCTGAAACCACTACATCCCAGGTTCAGGTTATAGCTGCAAACACACCAGCAAGTTCCTACCAGACTATTCATGCTTTACAGTACAAACTAACACTCACTATCCAAGCAGAGTCTACTAGAGGCAGCAAGAACAAACCTTACTCTAGTGCAAGGTATGAGCAAAAAAGGAATGTGTGCCCTAGGTGTGAGGGGGTACACCCACCTCAAAGATGCCCAGCATTTGGGTGTGTTTGTTACACTTGTCACAAAAGGAATCATGAAAGATGTAAGACAAGAACTAAAACATTCTGCATGGTTCTCTGAAGTGCAAATCAATGGTGCACCCATTAACTTTAAACTAGATACTGGTGCTGAGGCAATTGTGCTACCTCTCACTCTCTTAAAAAAGATCCTTTCACAGTTCTGCATCAGAAATACTAACACTTACAGCTAGATTATGAGTTTGGAGTCATGAGTGAAAAAGCATCGTTATGCTTCATAACGCTGCTATTTCCATAATGCTGCTATTACCAGTCTTGTAGGTATAGGTGTACCACACACCTTTTTGGCCGTCATGCAACATCAGTACCGCACTTTTTAAAAAGTCCTTTGTCAATGGGACTCTCCCATAGCGCCGGTATTACGAGTTTGCCTGGGAGGCCAAAAAGTGAGCGGCACACTCTATAACCACAAGATCCGTACCGCCATCTAAAGTCAGTAGTTATGAGTTTTATGGTACAGCTTTGTAACATAACACTCATAACTAAAGTGTTAAAAACTACACTAACACCCATAAACTACCTATTAACCCCTAAACCGAGGCCCTCCTGCATCGCAAACACTATAATAAATTTATTAACCCCTAATCTGACGCTCCGGACATCGCCGCCACTAAATAAAATTATAAAACCCTATAATTAAATCTTAATTCTTACGATCGTAACTGGAAAACGAGTTTCCCTTTAAGTGACGTCATCCAAGATGGCGTCCCTTAAATTCATATTGGCTGAAAGATTTCTATCAACCAATAGGAATTAAAGGGGAAAAAATCATATTGGCTGTTGAAATCAGCAAACAAGATATTGGGGGGGGGGCAGATTAGGGGTGTTTAGACATGGTTTTTATGTTAGGGTGTTAGGTTTAAACATAGCTTTTTCTTTCCCCATAGACATCAATGGGGCTGCGTTACGGAGCTTTTGTTTCCGCGATCACAGGTGATAGGCTTCTTTTTTGCCGGCTCTCCCCATTAATGTCTATGGGGAAATTATGCACGAGCACATCAAAGCAGTGCTTGTATTTTGGTGCGGTATGGAGCTCAATGCCACAATATCGCCTGCACAAGCCTGCTTTTTACAAACTTGTAATAGCAGCGCTATAGGGTGGTGAAATAACGCTGCTTTTGTAGCTGTCGTTAATTTCCCTATAGCGCTGAAAACTCGTAATCTAGTTGTATGTTAATTGCTTATGGGGTTTCAAAAATCCGTCCAGAAAGGATGGTGCATCTCACTGCAGCCACCCCCACACACACAGCAGAGCTGGAATTCTTTATTATGCAATGCTCCTCACTTCCATTATTGGGAAAAGCAGCATTCCAGGAACTGGATTTACTTTACAAAGTTCACACAGTATCTACAAGAAACCTCTATACAAAAGATGATCTGGTAAAACATCACCCTGATGTGTTTCAAGGAATTGGGCAATTTAAAGGAACTTACCACATCTATTTGGACCCAAGTGTTGCTCCAGTCATACATGGCTGTAGGAAAATCCCATTTGCGATACTGGAAAAGCTTAAAGAGACTCTAATGCAGTTAGAAAAGGATCAGATTATTTTGCGAAAGTACATACTCCCACTGAGTGGGTGAATAGCCTTGTTGTAACAGAAAAGAAAAATGGTACTCTGAGGGTATGTTTGGACCCCCGTGACCTTGACAAGGCTATAAAGTGTCATCACTTCAATATCCCTACTGCAGAGGATGTACAGAGTCAACTGGCCAGGAAAACCATATTCACCATCCTTGATGAAAAGTATAGTTACTGGCAAGTTAAATTAGACAAAGAGTCCTCAAAACTGTGCACTTTCAACTCCCCATGGGGGCTCTTTAGATCTTGCAGGATGCTATTTGGGATAAAGTCAGCCAGTGAAGTATTTCAGCAGAAAAATATGGAGTTTTTGGGGACATCCCAGGTGTGCATATCATAGCTGATGACATGATTACTGCTGCATCATCAGATGAAGAACATGATCAGATCCTGAGCAAAGTGATGAACAGAGCATTAGAACAGAACATCAAGTTCAATCCAGACAAAATCCAATTCAAAGTATCAGAAGTCCGGTATATGGGACATGTCATCAACCCTGCAGGAATTCAACCTGATATAGAGAAAGTCCAAGCAATTACCAATTGACCCAGAGGACAAAAAAGGGCTGCAAAGATTGTTGGGCATGGTCCAGTATCTGACACAATATATACCAGGGGAGGCAGAAATTACTACTCCTTTGAGGAAGTTACTTTGCAAGGATATTGTTTGGTGATAGGGCTCAGAGCACACTAAAGCAGTACAGTCTTTAAAGCAGGCACTGATTGAGGCTCCAGTATTGAGAATTTTTGACCCAGCAAAAGCAGTGGTGATTCAGGCAAATGCATCTAAATCAGGCATTGGAGCTTGCTTACTTCAAGACAATTGCCCTATAGCAGTGGTGGGCAAGAGGTAGATCGCGGTCTACCAGTGGACCACAAGTGAATTTTGAGGTGACCGCCTGGAAGATTTCAAAAGTCTGCATAATAAGAGAAACATTTCTCACACATCTAGATTATGAGTGAAGAGCCTCCTCACCGTTGATATATGAGAAATGTTTCTCTTATGCAGACTTTTGAAATCGTCTGAGTCTATGCTGGCTGTATGTGTACTTGCGTGTGGGACGCGGCTGTAGCTGAATTCGCTGCCCCAGCTTTGGTTACTGCCTGTCCCAAACTATCCTACTTTTTGTCTCAAGAGCCGTCAGTCCATAGTGCAGACTTTTCATGCGCCAGGCTGAGATGCTGCTTGGTATCCCTGGGTTTGGCAGTTCCAGGTCCTGCTTGGCCTGATATTCTGCTGCTACTTTCTAGTTCTGTCCTCCGTTACTTGTCACCAGGCTCTGCTGGGTGAATGGTCTGGTAGTGTTTTTTTACCAGGATCTGTTACTCCCCCTCAGGTTCTTTTACTTACTCTGTGCCAGGCAATGATGCTGCTCTCTGATACTTTCTCTGACACACTAATATTAGCTATACTTTGTGCTAGTTTCTGTAGCTTTCTGTCCCCAGAATTTGTTGTCACCAAATTGTGCAGGTCAGTGCTGTTGCTGCTATACTAGTCTTTAGTTGCTGTGTAAGGTGGTACAGAGCCTGCAGGTCCTGCTGCTGTCACTGTCCCAACTATTTGCAATAGTCTTCAGCTAGTAGCGGACAGATGGAGAGCAGCCAACAGGACCTGCCCCCTAATAAACCTGACATGGCGTCCAGCCAATAAAATTACTTTGTAGAATGAGTCTGTCTATGATTGGCTGAGAATAGTTAATTGTCATCGTTGAGCTTGACTACTCCGCTAGCCCTAGACTTAAGCCGTCTTGATTGTGCGGTACACAGATAAGGTTGCTTGATGGTCCCGGCGTGACGTAAAGAGAGCTCTCGCAGTAAGTAAAGAGCGGGGCTGTATTTATTATTAACCCCTTAATGACCGCAGCACTTTTCCATTTTCTGTCCGTTTGGGACCAAGGCTATTTTTACATTTCTGCGGTGTTTGTGTTTAGCTGTAATTTTCCTCTTACTCATTTACTGTACCCACACATATTATATACCGTTTTTCTCGCCATTAAATGGACTTTCTAAAGATACCATTATTTTCATCATATCTTATAATTTACTATAAAAAAATTATAAAATATGAGGAAAAAATTGAAAAAAACACACTTTTTCTAACTTTGACCCTCAAAATCTCCTACACTTCAACAACTACCAAAAAACTCCCATGCTAAATAGTTTCTAAATTTTGTCCTGAGTTTAGAAATACTCAATGTTTACATGTTCTTTGCTTTTTTTGCAAGTTATAGGGCAATAAGTACAAGTAGCACTTTGCTATTTCCAAAACATTTTTAAAAAAATTAGCGATAGTTACATTGGAACACTGATATCTGTCAGGAATCCCTGATTAACCCTTCACATATATATATTTTTTAAAAGAACACAACCTAAGGTATTAAACATGGGGTATTTTGACTCTTTCCATGCAACTATTTTACCACCAATCTATGCCAAAGTTTGAAAAAAAAAAAAAAAGTGGTGATTTTTTGACAAAATAGCAATTCAAGAATACATTTACTGAGAACGTTAAGGGTTACTGCCAAATAACACCCCAATATGTCTTCAGCAGCATCTCCTGAGTACAGTGATACCACCCATGTATAGGTCTGTTGGGTTCTCTGGGGGCTAAAAAGCCTTATTTTTAGGGGGCACATTCCAGTTTTTTAATTTGGAATTTTCACATCTGTCGTCATGCACCCATGTCCTATTTGGGACATTTCTGAAGCCGGACAATGCAAATTACCCCCATCAAACCATATATTTTTAAAAAGTAGACACCCTAGGATATTTCAAATACTGGTATTTTAACACTTTGCATGCACTAATTCAACCACCAGTCTTTGTCAAACTTTTGGGTAGTCATTTTGGTGTGTTATTTTTCACACGCATTGTACTTTAGGCATGGATTCTCAGTTCCTGTTATATGTTACTGACCAAAAACACCTCAATATGTGTTCAACAACAACTTCTGAGTACAGTGATACCCCCCATGTATAGGTGTGTCGGGTTCTCTGGGGGCTAAAAGGCCTTAATTTTAGGGGGCGCATTCCAGTTTTTCAACTTGGAATTTTCACATCTGTCATCATGCACCCATGTCCTATTTGGGACATTTCTGAAGCCGGCCAATGTAAATTACCCCCATAAAACCATATATTTTTGAAAAGTAGACACCCTAGGGTATTTCAAATGCTGGTATTTTAACACTTTCCATGCACTAATTCAACCACTAGTCTTTGTCAAACTTTTAGGTAGTCATTTTTTTGCATTATTTTTCACACACATTGTACTTTAGGCATATATTCTCAGTCCCTGTTATGTGTTACTGCCAAAAAAAAACTCAATATGTATTCAACAACATCTCCTGAGTACAGTGATACCCCCCATGTATAGGTGTGTCGGGTTCTCTGGGGGCTAAAAGGCCTTAATTTTAGGGGGCACATTCCAGTTTTTCAACTTGGAATTTTCACATCTGTCATCATGCACCCATGTCCTATTTGGGACATTTCTGAAGCCGGGCAATGTAAATTACCCCCATCAAACCAAATATTTTTGAAAAGTAGACACCCTAGGGTATTTCAAATGCTGGTATTTTAACACTTTCCATGCACTAATTCAACCACTAGTCTTTGTCAAACTTTTAGGTAGTCATTTTTTTGCATTATTTTTCACACACATTGAACTTTAGGCATATATTCTCAGTCCCTGTTATGTGTTACTGCCAAAAAAAACCTCAATATGTATTCAACAACATCTCCTGAGTACAGTGATACCCCCCATGTATAGGTGTGTTGGGTTCTCTGGGGGCTAAAAGGCCTTAATTTTAGGGGGCGCATTCCAGTTTTTCAACTTGGAATTTTCACATCTGTCATCATGCACCCATGTCCTATTTGGGACATTTCTGAAGCCGGCCAATGTAAATTACCCCCATCAAACCATATATTTTTGAAAAGTAGACACCCTAGGGTATTTCAAATGCTGGTATTTTAACACTTTCCATGCACTAATTCAACCACTAGTCTTTGTCAAACTTTTAGGTAGTCATTTTTTTGCATTATTTTTCACACACATTGTACTTTAGGCATATATTCTCAGTCCCTGTTATGTGTTACTGCCAAAAAAAACCTCAATATGTATTCAACAACATCTCCTGAGTACAGTGATACCCCCCATGTATAGGTGTGTCAGGTTCTCTGGGGGCTAAAAGGCCTTAATTTTAGGGGGCGCATTCCAGTTTTTCAACTTGGAATTTTCACATCTGTCATCATGCACCCATGTCCTATTTGGGACATTTCTGAAGCCGGCCAATGTAAATTACCCCCATCAAACCATATATTTTTGAAAAGTAGACACCCTAGGGTATTTCAAATGCTGGTATTTTAACACTTTCCATGCACTAATTCAACCACTAGTCTTTGTCAAACTTTTAGGTAGTCATTTTTTTGCATTATTTTTCACACACATTGTACTTTAGGCATATATTCTCAGTCCCTGTTATGTGTTACTGCCAAAAAAAACCTCAATATGTATTCAACAACATCTCCTGAGTACAGTGATACCACCCATGTATAGGTGTGTCGGGTTCTCTGGGGGCTAAAAGGCCTTAATTTTAGGGGGCGCATTCCAGTTTTTCAACTTGGAATTTTCACATCTGCCATCATGCACCCATGTCCTATTTGGGACATTTCTGAAGCCGGCCAATGTAAATTACCCCCATAAAACCATATATTTTTGAAAAGTAGACACCCTAGGGTATTTCAAATGCTGGTATTTTAACACTTTCCATGCACTAATTCAACCACTAGTCTTTGTCAAACTTTTAGGTAGTCATTTTTTTGCATTATTTTTAACACACATTGTACTTTAGGCATATATTCTCAGTCCCTGTTATGTGTTACTGCCAAAAAAAACCTCAATATGTATTCAACAACATCTCCTGAGTACAGTGATACCCCCCATGTATAGGTGTGTCGGGTTCTCTGGGGGCTAAAAGGCCTTAATTTTAGGGGGCGCATTCCAGTTTTTCAACTTGGAATTTTCACATCTGTCATCATGCACCCATGTCCTATTTGGGACATTTCTGAAGCCGGGCAATGTAAATTACCCCCATCAAACCATATATTTTTGAAAAGTAGACACCCTAGGGTATTTCAAATGCTGGTATTTTAACACTTTCCATGCACTAATTCAACCACTAGTCTTTGTCAAACTTTTAGGTAGTCATTTTTTTGCATTATTTTTCACACACATTGTACTTTAGGCATATATTCTCAGTCCCTGTTATGTGTTACTGCCAAAAAAAACCTCAATATGTATTCAACAACATCTCCTGAGTACAGTGATACCCCCCATGTATAGGTGTGTCGGGTTCTCTGGGGGCTAAAAGGCCTTAATTTTAGGGGGCGCATTCCAGTTTTTCAACTTGGAATTTTCACATCTGTCATCATGCACCCATGTCCTATTTGGGACATTTCTGAAGCCGGCCAATGTAAATTACCCCCATCAAACCATATATTTTTGAAAAGTAGACACCCTAGGGTATTTCAAATGCTGGTATTTTAACACTTTCCATGCACTAATTCAACCACTAGTCTTTGTCAAACTTTTAGGTAGTCATTTTTTTGCATTATTTTTCACACACATTGTACTTTAGGCATATATTCTCAGTCCCTGTTATGTGTTACTGCCAAAAAAAACCTCAATATGTATTCAACAACATCTCCTGAGTACAGTGATACCACCCATGTATAGGTGTGTCGGGTTCTCTGGGGGCTAAAAGGCCTTAATTTTAGGGGGCGCATTCCAGTTTTTCAACTTGGAATTTTCACATCTGTCATCATGCACCCATGTCCTATTTGGGACATTTCTGAAGCCGGCCAATGTAAATTACCCCCATCAAACCATATATTTTTGAAAAGTAGACACCCTAGGGTATTTCAAATGCTGGTATTTTAACACTTTCCATGCACTAATTCAACCACTAGTCTTTGTCAAACTTTTAGGTAGTCATTTTTTTGCATTATTTTTCACACACATTGTACTTTAGGCATATATTCTCAGTCCCTGTTATGTGTTACTGCCAAAAAAACCTCAATATGTATTCAACAACATCTCCTGAGTACAGTGATACCACCCATGTATAGGTGTGTTGGGTTCTCTGGGGGCTAAAAGGCCTTATTTTTAGGGGGCGCATTCCAGTTTTTCAACTTGGAATTTTCATATCTGTCATCATGCACCCATGTCCTATTTGGGACATTTCTGAAGCCGGGCAATGTAAATAACCCCCATCAAACCATATATTTTTGAAAAGTAGACACCCTAGGGTATTTCAAATGCTGGTATTTTAACACTTTCCATGCACTATTTCAACCACTAGTCTTTGTCAAACTTTTGGGTAGTCATTTTTTTTGTGTTATTTTTCACACACGTTGTACTTTAGGCATATATTCTCAGTCCCTGTTATGTGTTACTGCCAAAAAAACCTCAATATGTATTCAACAACATCTCCTGAGTACAGTGATACCACCCATGTATAGGTGTGTTGGGTTCTCTGGGGGCTAAAAGGCCTTATTTTTAGGGGGCGCATTCCAGTTTTTCAACTTGGAATTTTCACATCCCATGCACCCATGTCCTATGTAGGACATTTCTGAAGCCGGCCAATGTAATTTACCCCCATCAAACCATATATTTTTGAAAAGTAGACACCCTAGGGTATTTCAAATGCTGGTATTTTAACACTTTCCATGCACTAATTCTTTGTCAAACTATTAGGCAGTCATTTTTTGTGTGTTATTTTTCACACACATTGTACTTTAGACATGAATTCTCAGCTCCTGTTATGTGTTACTGCCAAAGAAGACCCCAATATGTGTTCACCAACATCTCCTGAGTACAGTGATACCACCTATGCATAAGTTTCTTGGCTTGTTCGGGGGGTGTAATGCCAAATGTCCAACATGCGTTTGTGATTTTTTTTTCACATTTAACATATTTTCTTTGCCTATTGTCTTTTTGGGGGTATTTTAACATACCCCAATTTATTTGTTTCCATGAATGTGCATATTTTTTAAATGTTGACACCCCAAGGTATTGTATATGGTGTGCTTTGATGCATTTGAAGTAACTGTTTTAGCTAAAAAAATTGGAGAAAGTGTATGGTGGCATTTTTTCAATTTTCATTTTTACACACACATTGCTTTTTGACTATGATTTAGGAGAGACTGTTGTAAGTTAGTGCAAAAAAATACTTCAGGTTGTTTTCTGCTAGGCACCCTGAGTACACCTATGCCCCCCATGCATAGGTTTGCCAGGATTTTGGGAAGGTTATGTTACAATTTTATGACTTGTGATTTTAGTTATTAAGTGAGAGTATTTCTTCTGATAGGCCTATCTTTAGTTTGGGGCCTATTGTAAACCCCACTTTTATTTATTGCCATGAATGTGCATATTTTTGAAATGTTGACACCCCAAGGTATTGTATATGGTGTGCTTTGATGCATTTGAAGTAACTGTTTTAGCTAAAAAAATTGGAGAAAGTGTATGGTGGCATTTTTTCAATTTTCATTTTTACACACACATTGCTTTTTGACTATGATTTAGGAGAGACTGTTGTAAGTTAGTGCAAAAAAATACTTCAGGTTGTTTTCTGCTAGGCACCCTGAGTACACCTATGCCCCCCATGCATAGGTTTGCCAGGATTTTGGGAAGGTTATGTTACAATTTTATGACTTGTGATTTTAGTTATTAAAGGGACATGACACCCACATTTTTTCTTTCAGGATTTAGAAAGAGAATGCATTTTTAAACATCTTTCTAATTTACTTCTATTATCTAATTTGTTTTATTCTCTTGATATTCTTTGCTGAAAAGCATATCTAGATATGCTCAGTAGCTGCTGATTGGTTTCTACACATAGAAGTCTCATGTAATTGGCTCACCCATGTGCATTGCTTTTTCTTCAAATAAGGATATCTAAAAAATGAAGCAAAATAAATAATAGAAGTAAATTGTAATGTTGTTTAAATTTGTATGTTCGATCTGAATCATGAAAGAAAGATTTTGGGTTTAGTGGCCCTTTAAGTGAGAGTATTTCTTCTGATAGGCCTATCTTTAGTTTGGGGCCTATTGTAAACCCCACTTTTATTTATTGCCATGAATGTGCATATTTTTGAAATGTTGACACCCCAAGGTATTGTATATGGTGTGCTTTGATGGCTTTTTAGCCAAACAAATTGGAGAAAGTGTATGGTGGCAATTTTTCAATTTTCATTTTTACACACACATTGCTTTTTGACTATGATTTAGGAGAGACTGTTGTAAGTTAGTGCAAAAAAAATACTACAGGTTGTTTTCTGCAAGGCACCTTGAGAACACCTATGTCCCCCATGCATAGGTTTGACAGGGGTTTTTGTAAAAAAAAAAAAAAAGAACAGCCCCATGTTAGAAAAAAAAATATATTAGTGAAATGTAAAAATCTGGCACATTAAAAGTAAAAAAATAACAACAAAAAATTTAACAGTAAACATAACAAAAAAAAAATAACAGCAAATGTATTTATTTTTTAAAAATTGACCATTGTATGGTACCGCTTGAAGCAGTCCCCAATGCAGAGTCCAGGCTGTCCAGGGCAATCAGGACAGTGATATACAGTGTCCCTTCTCTGCCCCCTCTTGGTACAGACTCTGCATTTTTTTTGTGGTCTCTGCTTTGCGGCAGTAGGGGGGATTTTAAAAATAAAATGAGTAGCCCCAACTCTGCTCTCTCCCATCACCGCCCGGGGAGCAGGTGCATCATGGTACAAAATCCCCGAAATTATCTGGAGCTGAAATTGTAAAAAAAGTCTGTTTCATTCCGGGGTTTGCTTTTTTGAACAACAAAAAAGCGTTGTGGGTTGCAATCTGCATTAGGTAAATTGCAACCTTTTTGTACCAGGCCCTTGTCTTCCGCATAATTAGGTAGGGCTGCAGCAGCTGATCTGCCAGATCAACCCCACCCATATGTCGGTTATAAGACTTGATGCACACTGGCTTCCTTATGATCTCAGCTCTGCCACGTACAGAGACCGCCACCGTCCTCTCTGTGTGGATGGTGGTAAGAAGGTATACATCCTTCTTGTCTCTGTACTTAAGTGCCAACAGCTCCTCTTGGCGCAGAGCTGAGGTCTCCCCCCTTCGTAGCCGGGTGCGTACAAGTTGTCCTGGGAAACCTTTGCGGTTCTTTTTAATAGTACCGCAAGCTACTGTATCAAAGCAATACAGTAGCTTGAACAAAAGGACACTTGTATAAAAATTGTCTAAGTACAAGTGATACCCTTTGTTCATTAGGGGTAATATCAGGTCCCAGGCAATCTTGCCAGTGGTTCCCATATGTTCTGGGCAACCTGGAGGGTCAAGGTGGCTATCCTTTCCCTCATACACCCGGAAGGCCTGAGTATACCCAGTCTCGCTCTCACAGAGCTTATACACCTTTACCCCATACCTGGAGCGCTTGGAAGGAATATACTGCTTGAATCCCAGCCTTCCCTTATACTTCATCAGGGATTCATCAACGCATATATTCCTTCCAGGTGTATAAGCCTCTGCAAACCTGGCAGAAAAGTGGGTAATCAGGGGGCGGATTTTATACAGCCTGTCAAATTGGGGATGCTCCCTAGGGGGGCACAGGCTGTTGTCGCTGAAGTGCATGAAATGAAGAATCATTTCATATCTCTGCCTCGACATACTCTGGGAGAAAATGGGGGTAGAGCAGATGGGGCTACTGCTCCAGTAGGAGCGAACGGAGGGTTTCTTTATGATGCCCATCAGCATAGTCAATGCCCAGAATTTTTTAAATTCTGGCACATTGATGGGGGCCCATTGCTGCTTTGCCAAATATGTTTCAGGCTTTGCAGCACGGTACTGATGGGCATATAAATTAGTTTGGGCGACAATGTTCCCCAATACATCATCACCCAGAAACACCTCCAGAAACTGTTGGGGGCTAAAACCTGCCACATCTATATTTATGCCAGCATTTGCTGTGAAGGGTGGGATATCTGGCCTCTGGAGATGAGGCGTTACCCACTCTTCAGCGGCAATGGCAGCAACACGCCTCCTTCTAGCAGGGGGGCTGGCAGGGGGGCTAGCAGGGGGGCTGGCAGGGGGGCTAGCAGCCACAGATACATCACTATCAGTTGAGACTGCATCTAATGATGTATCTGAGCATATGGCAGGGTCAAAATTGGGGTCTGAGTCAGACATAGAGGCATCTGACTCTGACGCAAGGATGGCATATGCCTCCTCAGCACTATATGTTTTCTTTGACATTATTGTATCTGTCACAGAAAACCAAAATTAATTAATTAACTAAATGGCCTTTGGGTTTTTTTAAAAAAAGTACAGCTATGCTAATGCCAGTGATTTATAGCGATCACTGGCAAGCTAGGGGTTAAATACTCTTTAAATTAAATTAAATTAGCTAAATGGCTCTGAAAGGAGCCTTTGGGTTTTTAAAAAATTACAACAACAAAAATGAACCCCTAAAAAAATGCACAGACAGCAAAAAAGTACAGCTATGCTAATGCCAGTGATTTATAGCGATCACTGGCAAGCTAGGGGTTAAATACTCTTTAAATTAAATTAACTAAATGGCCTTTGGGTTTTTTTAAAAAAAAGTACAGCTATGCTAATGCCAGTGATTTATAGCGATCACTGGCAAGCTAGGGGTTAAATACTCTTTAAATTAAATTAAATTAGCTAAATGGCTCTGAAAGGAGCCTTTGGGTTTTTAAAAAATTACAACAACAAAAATTAACCCCTAAAAAAATGCACAGACAGCAAAAAAGTACAGCTATGCTAATGCCAGTGATTTATAGCGATCACTGGCAAGCTAGGGGTTAAATACTCTTTAAATTAAATTAGCTAAATGGCTCTGAAAGGAGCCTTTGGGTTTTTAAAAAATTACAACAACAAAAATTAACCCCTAAAAAAATGCACAGACAGCAAAAAAGTACAGCTATGCTAATGCCAGTGATTTATAGCGATCACTGGCAAGCTAGGGGTTAAATACTATTTAAATTAAATTAAATTAGCTAAATGGCTCTGAAAGGAGCGTTTGGGTTTTTAAAAAATTACAACAACAAAAATTAACCCCAAAAAAATGCACAGACAGCAAAAAAGTACAGCTATGCTAATGCCAGTGATGTATAGCGATCACTGGCAAGCTAGGGGTTAAATAGTCTTTAAATTAAATTAGCTAAATGGCTCTGAAAGGAGCCTTTGGGTTTTTAAAAAAAAATACAACAACAAAAATTAACCCCTAAAAAAATGCACAGACAGCAAAAAAAAGTGCAGCTGTGCTACTGCCAGTGATTTATAGTGATCACTGGCAAGCTAGGGGTTAATGGCTCTGAAAAGAGCCTTTGGATTTTAAATTTTTTAACAAATAAAAGAAATAAATCTCTATCTGCTAAAATACAGGTCTCTCTCTCTCTCTAACAAAATAGCAAGTGAGGAGAGGGAGGGAGATCCACACTGATCAGAGTCAATATTTACAAATATTGACCTGATCAGACAAATGGGAGATTTTATTATTATTATTTTTTTTTTCTAAGAAGGCTCAGATTGGGTGACCCTAGCTTGCCCCTATGGTGAGACAGGCTAGGGACACCCCCAGAGGCCCCATGATGCACCGGGCATCGCCATTTTGGAAGCCTCATGGGGGAGGGGGGGGGCTATATGTGGGGGCTTTTTTATTTTATATTTTAATTTTTTTTTGCCCATTTTTTATTTTATTTATACACTAACTAAGTGCCTCGACCCACCGAGGCACTTAGCACACTAGCAGAGCATCGGAAGCGTGTCCGATCGCTTCCGATGCTCTGCTGCACTGCCGGGCTCCACGTGGAGCAAAACCGGAAGTGATCACTCAAGGGGGAGTGATCAATCCGGTCCCGGCACTCCGTAACAGCACTGCAGGGATGCCTAGACATCGAGGCATCCCTGCAGTACTGTAATAGTGCCTGGAAGCGATCTTGATCGCTTCCAGCACTCACTTTAGCCGAGGACGTGCAGGGTACGTCGTCAGGCGTTAACTGCCTTTTTTTTTTCAGACGTACCCTGCACGTCCTCGGTCACTAAGGGGTTAAAGAGCGCGGCTGATATTTAAAGCTGTATTACTTGTGGCAAAAAATAAAATTTTCAGCCAGCAGCTCCTATTTGTGGCAAAAATATGCCCAGATTGAGAAAGAACTATTGGCCATTGTATATGCTACAAAAAAGTTCCACCAGTTTATATTTGGCAGAGCAGTTACAGTACAATCTGACCACAAGCCTCTTGAATCAATACTGACCAAATCTTCGAGCAAAGCACCAGCAAGACTCCAAAGAATGCTCTTACAACTGCAACAGTACAACCTAAACATAATTTATACTCCTGGACGTGGTATGTTTATTTCTGATACTCTTTCCAGGGCCCCATGTGGATCCTCCAGGACAAGAAGAGGACAGGTTATCAGAAGAAAGGGTCATTTATACACTGTCATCATCAGAATCTATTGGGACTGATATATCTTATTTACAAACTTCCACAGCAGAAGATGCAGACTTAAACAAATTTAAACAACTTCTGTGTGAAGTTTGGCCACAAAGAAAAAGGCAATGCCATCCAAGTCTGCAGTCATTTTGGCAATTTAAGCACTTGCTGCACATGGAAGATGGTCTCTAATTGCTGGGTGAAAAGATTGTGGTTCCTCTGAATGCTCGCAGGAAATTTTTTAGAAAGTCTTTAGAGTGCCATCAAGGTATACAGAGAACCAAAATGTGGGCTCGGATAATCCTGTTCTGGCCCCGCATGTCCAAGGACATACAACAGATGGTACAGACCTGCAAGATTTGTGCTAGTCACCTACCAGCGAATCAAAATGAACCGTTAGTCTCATACAAAATTCCTCACCTACCTCGGGAAAAACTGGCAGTGGACATTTTTGAGTGGAAGGGATTGTCATTTCTTGTGATAGTAGACTATTTTTCCAAGTATCCTGAAGTACTAAAGTTGTCTGATATATTTGCAACAACAGTAATTCTAAAGCTAAAATCAACATTTAGTAGACATGGCATCCCAATAGAAGTTATCAGCAACCATGTACCCTTTGCCAGTGCTGAGGCGAAGGCATTTGCTGCACAATGAAGTATTAAGTTTACTTATTTTAGTTCTGGTTACCCCCAATCAAATGGACTGGCAGAAAGAACTGTAAAAACAATTAAACTCGTGCTCCAAAAAACATGGGAATCGGGGGCAGATCCTCATATCGCGCTTCTAGAATTGCACAACACTCCAATCACTGGAATGGCCTATTCCCCAGCACAACTTTTAATGGGTCGGACTTTTAAGAACCAAGTTACCGGTGGCAGCTCCGGCAGCCCCAGATCCCTAAGAATGCACACCAAAAATTGTGGGAGCTACAGCATAGGCAGAAAGTATATTATGATCATGGTGCTAAGCCACTACAGGCCTTCCAAAAAGGGGATGCAGTGCGTATGGAGACATCAGCAGATTGGCAGCCTGCACAGATATCATCTGTTGGTCCTGAGCCAAGATCATATGTAATTTAAACACCTTATGGCAGACAGTACAGGAGAAACCGGCGTCCTAATGACCGCTGCTTGATAAATCCTGACTGCAGGTTTGCTTGTGCAAAACTGCAGTCAAAGGGGAGAAAAGGTCTTGATAAATCAAGCCCTATGTCTATGTTTTCTATTTCTCATTTTGCAAACCCCTGTATATTCACTAACAGATATGTTTGAAAGGAATTCTATGGTTATTCTCTCCCTCGTTTTAACCAAATACTTATTCTGGGCTAGATTACAAGTGGAGCACAACATTTTTTAGCACTATTGAGTGCTAATATTGCTCAAGTTAAATCAGTAGTGCTACTCTTCTTGCACTGGTATTACAAGTTGAAAGTAAAATGTTAGCACGCGAAGGAAAGCCTCCGGCACGCTAAACATTTGGAGGTCAGATATAGACTTTCGCTCCCAAACGTATCCAAAGGTGCGGTAGGACAGCTGTTCTAATGCCAAAGGTGCGTTAAGAATACTTTAAATACTTTTACTCTTCACTTTGTTGTTTTTATCATTTATATATATATATATATATATATATATATATATATATATATATATATATATATATTCATATAGATCTATAGCCATAGATATATATTGTATATATGTATAGCTATATATATTTAAAAAGAAAAAAAAATTCTAGATAAGGAACAAAAGTACTTGAAGTATTTCTTTAAAAAAAAATCAATTTGTTATAAAATTTATATTTTATCTGTTAAGGTGTATGACTGGGAATGGCACAAAAGTGTATATTTATGTGTATACATGTTTAAGGGTCTGTCCATCTGTATTTTGTCTATACCTTTCAGCAATATTTAATTCACATAGTGATAAAGAATGCTTGTATATTGTAAAGTATAATAAGTAAGATTAATACACTACAGGTCACTGCTTTCTCACGCAAGTAAAATATTTTTGTAATGTGTAAAAACAGCTTGTTTCAAATAATAGTATAATAAAAAGACTTCCCTGACAGCTTTAAGGTGAAAGGGTTTGTTGTCTAGCAAGGACTTTAGCTAAGAGAGCAATGGAATCGGAAGTATACAGGCTGTATTTTATATATATATATGATTTCCTGTACTTAGATGCTCACAATGTTCTAGGGACCATAGGTCAGCAGAGACTTTGGATGAGGCATTCCAACATGCTTCCTTGAAGCAGAGCATGCTCGGTGGCCATAAATGAAACCCTTCTCTGTACATAGTCACAAACCAGATGTCTGCTGGAATCTGGAGTATAAACAGCTGCCTCTCAGCTTCCTGCCTAAAAGCCAATAACAAGCTAGAGTGTGAGATGGGTGTATGCATTTGTCGCACGGCTCTGTGTATATATCCTAGGGGGAGGTTAATGAATACCAGGTTTAAACCAAGAAAGCAGCACAGAAGGAAAAGAAAATTGTGATGATTAATTAGACATCACTATATGTGTAAGAGTGGTTAATTATCATTTCTCTTTTAACAACACCATAATGTTTTGATTGTTTTTTTTTTATTTCAAAATGACATACATACACGCATGTAGCTAATTAGTATTTTAACACTGCATGAGTTAATCTCTAGCCCTATAAAGTAATAGAGTTGGTAAAGGGACAGGCTAATCAAAATTAAACTTTCATGATTCAGATAGGGCATGCAATTTTAAGCAACTTCACAATTTACTTTTATCATGAAATTTGCTTTGGTCTTTTGGTATTCTTAGTTGAAAGCTAAACCTAGGTACGATTATTATCATTATCGGTTATTTGTAGAGCGCCAATAGATTCCGCAGCGCTATAAACAAAGGGGGAGTACAACAAAACAATTATAGGGATCAAATGGGTAGAGGGCTCTGCCAAGAGTTGCACTGTTGTAGTCAGCTCTTAAGAAGGTGATCTACAAACAGCTGGACTCTTAGGCTTACATGCTAAGGGGGTTCAGGGGATAGCAATGGAGGAGAGGAACTGGTATTAGGAAAGGTTAGTGTAGGTTGTATGCATCCCTGAACAGTAGAGTCTTTAGGGAGCACTTGAAGCTTTTAAAACTAGAAGAGAGTCTTGTGGAGTGAGGCAGAGAGTTCCACAAGATGGGAGCCAGTCTGGAGAATTCCTGTAAATGGGAGTGTGATGAGGTGACAAGAGAGGAGGAGAGTAGGAGGTCATGAACAGAGCGAAGGGGACGGGAGAGAGAGTATCTGGAGACAAGGTCTGAGATGTAGGGGGGAGCAGTGCAGTTGAGGGCTTTGTAAGTCAGAATGAGAATTTTGTGTTTGATCCTAGAGGCAAGAGGAAGCCAGTGAAGGGATTGGCAGAGAGGTGCAGCAGATGAAGAGCAACGTGTAAGGAAGATGAGTCTGGCAGAGGCATTCATTATGGAATGTAAAGGAGCTAGGTGGCAGGTGGGGAGACCAGAGAGGACAGAGTTGCAGTAATCAAGGCGGGAAAGAATGAGAGAGTGGATTAAAATCTTAGTTGTGTCTTGTGTAAGGAAGTGTCTAATTTTAGAGATGTTTTTAAGGTGGAAGCGGCAGGCTTTAGCCAGGGACTGAATGTGAGGAGTGAAAGAAAGATCTGAGTCAAATGTGACCCCGAGACTAGGGGTAATGATGGAGTTGTTCGCAGTTATAGAGAGATTGGGGGTGGAGAGTTTTGAGGAAGGGGGGCAAATAAGGAGCTCAGTTTTGGAGAGATTTAGCTTGAGGTAGTGAGAGGACATCCAGTTAGAGATGTGAGAAAGACAGTTAGTGACACGGGTTAGCAAGGAAGGAGATAGGTCTGGCGCAGAGAAGTAGATTTGGGTGTCGTCGGCATACAAATGATATTGTAAACCGTGGGACTTTATTAGGGAACCTAGTGATGACGTGTAGATTGAGAAGAGAAGGGGACCGAGGACAGAGCCTTGCCACAGAAAGTGGTGACGGGGCAGAGGAGGCCCCAGAGAAGGCTACACTAAAGGTATGGTTTGACAGGTAGGAAGAGAGCCACGAGAGGGCTGTGTCACAGATGTCGAAGGATTGGAGGGTTTGGAGCAAAAGAGGGTGGTCAACAGTGTCAAAGGCTGCGGACAGATCAAGGAGGATAAGCAGAGAGAAGTGGCCTTTTGATTTTGCTGTAAGTAGGTCGTTGGTAACCTTAACAATTGCTGTCTCTGTGGAGTGATGGGGACGAAATCCAGATTGCAGTGGGTCAAAGAGGGAGTTTATTGTAAGGAAATGGGATAGGCATGCATAAACCAGTTTTTTGAGAAGCTTTGATGCAAGAGGGAGGAGGGAAATAGGGTGGTAGTTGGATGGGGAGGTAGGATCAAGGGAAGGTTTTTTGAGGATGGGTGTGACCAGTGCATGTTTCAGCGATGAGGGAAATATACCGGTGCTGAGGGAGAGGTTGAAAGTGTGTGTGAGTATAGGGGTGAGGGTAGCAGAGAGGGAGGGGAGTAGCTGTGAGGGAATAGGGTCAAGGGGACAGGTAGTGAGGTGAGAGCGCAGTATAAGTGCTGAGACTTCTGCCTCAGTGACAGGGGAGAATGAGCGAAGTTTAAGGTTATGTGGGTTGTGGTTGAATTAGAGCATTTGAGGGGGTGAGAGAAAGGAATTAAGTTGAGAGCTGATTTCATTTCTGATGGAGTCGATTTGTTTATTGAGGTGGCTGGCAAAGTCTTGAGCTGACAAAGAAGTTGTATTAGGAGGTGGGGGAGGGTGGAGAAGGGTATTGAAAGTGGAGAATAAACGTTTTGGGTTTGAAGAAAGATTAGAGATAAGAGTAGAAAAGTAATGTTGCTTATGGAAATTAAGGGCAGAATAGTAGGAGTTCAAGATAAATTTGTAATGTTGAAAATCAGCTGAATTCCTACAATCATATGCTAGTTTCAAAGCCCTTGAAGACCGCTTCATATCTTAGTACATTCTGTGAGTAGTTTACAGCTAGACAGTGCTAGTTCATCTGTGCTATATAGATAACATTGTGCTCAGTCCCATGGAGTTACCTTGGAGTAAGCACTGATTGGCTAAAATACAAGTCTGTCAAAAGAAGTGAAATAGGGGGGCAGTCTGCATTGACTTAGATACAAGGGGGTCAATTTATTAATGTGCGAGCGGACATGATACGATGTAGCGTATCATGTCCGCTGCACATCGATAAATGCCGACAGCATACGCTGTCGGCATTTATCATTGCACCAGCAGTTCTTGTTAACTGCTGGTGCAATGCCGCCCACTGCAGATTCGCAGGGGTTGTCAATCAACCCGATCGTATTTGATCGGGTTGATTTCGGTCCGCCGCCTCAGAGCAGGCGGACAGGTTATGGAGCAGCAGTCTTGATAAATTGACCCCAAGGTAATCACAGAGGTAAAAAGTATGTTAATTTAACCGTGTCGGTTATGCAAAACTGGGAAATGTGGAGTAAAGGGATTATCTATCTTTTTAAACAATAAAAATTCTGCAAAAGACTGTCCCTTTAATGCGATATAAAAGTTAAAAAATAAAATGCAGTATTGTGAGAGCATTGTATTATTGTACTGTTGTTGTCAATTCCAATAGTTAAAGTGAATGTAAATTTGAATGAATGAGTGCCCGGTTTATAAGAATACTGTTAAAACAGGGGCACTTTCATTCATTAAACTATTTAAACTATACATTGCAGCGTTTTTTTAAAATACCTTTTTTTTAGGTCCAGTTACATCATGAAATGATTTTATACAAAAAGAGGTTCTGCCAGATCAATACACAAACACAAGAAAGAAAAAAAAAGTTCTTAGAAACTAGGAATTATATACGAGGTATACTAATAATCAAGACATATGTATCATTATTTCATAACTAGTAAAGTCCGTCCAATTGAGATCTCATTTTTTTCCAGTCTATAGTTGTCCCTCTAATAGCAAGAGGTCACTCTTGTACCTCGTCCAATGTGGCAATGGAATTATGAGGGAATCGTGTGTGATATTTTAATGTTATCTAACTAGGCTGGTGCACATTGCAGCTAAAACTAGCATTCTTCCCACCCACCCCATTTGGGCCTCTCTTGGACCCCCAGGAGTGAGAAGAGAGTGATTTATTGGGGGTATGGGATAAGGAGGTTCAGATTTAAATCGGTAACTGGCTCAGTGGATGATTAATAAAAGCCCTGGGCAACAGTAATACACTAAATATATGTATGTAATTGCCAAGTAAGAAGGAGCTGTATGACAAGACCTGGCCATGTTATAAGTTGTAGCACTCTTATATATATATATCTGCAAATTATGGTCTATTTTGATATAGCAATCTAGATATATAGGAGAATGATGCATGCAGAGACCCAAGGACACATGTTGGGAGTTATATGGTTAATGTAGAAGTAATTTGTGTGGATTATATTGCTCAGTATTTTCTAGGAGAATTAGTATATTGAGTTATCCATTGCTAGAAAGATTACACATTGGGCTCTGCTCTTTATGTAAAAATTTATGTTAATGAAATCTGTAAGCAGGCTATGAGGTTTTTCTCCAACATTGGTGTGTCCGGTCCACGGCCTCATCCTTACTTGTGGGATATTCTCTTCCCCAACAGGAAATGGCAAAGAGTCCCAGCAAAGCTGGTCACATGGTCCCTCCTAGGCTCCGCCCACCCCAGTCATTCTCTTTGACGTTGCACAGGCAACATCTCCACGGAGATGGTTAAGAGTTTTTTTGGTGTTTAAATGTAGTTTTTATTCTTCTATCAAGTGTTTGTTATTTTAAAATAGCGCTGGTATGTACTATTTACTCTGAAACAGAAAAGGATGAAGATTTCTGTTTGTAAGAGGAAGATGATTTTAGCAGACAGTAACTAAAATCGATTGCTGTTTCCTCATAGGACTGTTGAGATGAAGTAACTTCAGTTGGGGGAAACAGTTAGCAGACTTTTCTGCTTAAGGTATGACTAGCCATATTTCTAACAAGACTGTGTAATGCTGGAAGGCTGTCATTTCCCCTCATGGGGACCGGTAAGCCATTTTCTTAGTCAAACAAACAGAATAAAGGGCTTATTATGGGCTAAAAAACTGGTAGACATTTTTATGGGCTAAATCGATTGCTTTATTTGTGCATATTATTCAGATTTAGGCTAACATTTGACATTTATAATCTTGGGGAACGCTTATAAAACGGCAGGCACTGTATTGGACACCTTTTTCAGTCAGGGGGCCTTTCTAGTTATAGACTGAGCCTCATTTTCGCGCCATTAATGCGCAGTTGTTTTTTGAGAGCAGGGCATGCAGATGCATGTGTGAGGATCTAAGAATCTCTGAAAAAGCTTTTAGAAGGCGTCATTTGGTATAGTATTCCCCTCGGGGCTTGGTTGGGTCTTAGCAAAGACTATAGCTGGGACTGTATAGGGGTTAAATTGAAAAACGGCTCCGGTTCCGTTATTTTAAGGGTTAAAGCTCTGAAATTTGGCGTGCAATACTTTTAAGGCTTTAAGACACTGTGGTGAAATTTTGGTAATTTTTGAACAATTCCTTCATACTTTTTCACATATTCAGTAATAAAGTGTTTTCTGTTTGAAATTTAAAGTGACAGTAACGGTTTTATTTTAAAACGTTTTTTGTGCTTTGTTGACAAGTTTAA
Organism: Bombina bombina; assembly: GCF_027579735.1. NCBI lineage: Eukaryota > Metazoa > Chordata > Amphibia > Anura > Bombinatoridae > Bombina > Bombina bombina. The sequence goes on along the minus strand of NC_069506.1, from coordinate 178,980,442 downwards.
GACTGTTTAACATGTCTGTACCTTCAGATAAGCTATGTACTATATGTATGAAAGCCAATGTGTCTCCCCATTTAAATTTATGCGATAATTGTGCCATAGCGTCCAAACAAAGTAAGGACAGTACTGCCACAGATAATGATATTGCCCAAGATGATTCCTCAAATGAGGGGAGTAAACATGATACTACATCATCTCCTACTGTGTCTACACCAGTTTTGCCCATGCAGGAGGCCCCTAGTACATCTAGTGCGCCAATACTTATTACCATGCAACAATTAACGGCTGTAATGGATAACTCCATAGCAAATCTTTTATCCAAAATGCCTACTTATCAGAGAAACCGCGATTGCTCTGTTTTAAACACTGAAGAGTAAGAGGACGCTGATGATAATTGTTCTGTCATACCCTCACACCAATCTGAAGGGGCCATGAGGGAGGTTTTGTCTGATGGAGAAATTTCAGATTCAGGAAAAATTTCTCATCAAGCTGAACCTGATGTTGTGACATTTAAATTTAAATTAGAACATCTCCGTGCACTGCTTAAGGAGGTGTTATCTACTCTGGATAATTGTGACAATTTGGTCATTCCAGAGAAATTATGTAAGATGGACAGGTTCCTAGAGGTTCCGGTGCCCCCCGACGCTTTTCCTATACCCAAGCGGGTGGCGGACATAGTAAATAAGGAGTGGGAAAAAACCTGGCATACCTTTTGTTCCTCCCCCTATATTTAAGAAATTATTTCCTATGGTCGACCCCAGAAAGGACTTATGGCAGACAGTCCCCAAGGTCGAGGGGGCAGTTTCTACTCTAAACAAACGCACTACTATTCCTATTGAAGATAGTTGTGCTTTCAAAGATCCTACGGATAAAAAATTGGAAGGTTTGCTTAAAAAGATTTTTGTACAGCAAGGCTACCTTCTACAACCAATTTCATGCATTGTTCCTGTCACTACAGCAGCGTGGTTCTGGTTCGAGGAACTAGAAAAGTCGCTCAGTAGAGAAACTCCATATGAGGAGGTTATGGACAGAGTTCACGCACTTAAATTGGCTAACTCTTTAATTTTAGATGCCGCTTTGCAATTAGCAAGATTAGCGGCGAAAAATTCAGGGTTTGCTATCGTGGCGCGCAGAGCGCTTTGGCTAAAGTCTTGGTCAGCGGATGTGTCATCCAAGACAAAATTGCTTAACATCCCTTTCAAAGGTAAAACTTTATTTGGACCTGATTTGAAAGAGATTATTTCAGACATCACTGGTGGAAAGGGCCACGCCCTTCCACAGGATAGGTCTTTTAAGGCTAAAAATAAGCCTAATTTTCGTCCCTTTCGCTGAAATGGACCAGTCTCTAATTCTGCATCCTCTAAGCAAGAGGGTAATGCCTCACAACCCAAACCAGCCTGGAAACCAATGCAAGGCTGGAACAAGGGTAAGCAGGCCAAGAAGCCTGCCACTGCTAACAAAACAGCATGAAGGAGTAGCCCCCGATCCGGGACCGGATCTGGTGGGGGGCAGACTCTCTCTCTTTGCTCAGGCTTGGGCAAGAGATGTTCAGGATCCTTGGGCGCTAGAAATAGTTTCTCAAGGTTATCTCCTGGAATTCAAGGAACTACCCCCAAGGGGGAGGTTCCACAAGTCTCACTTATCCTCAAACCAAATAAAGAGACAGGCATTCTTACATTGTGTAGAAGACCTGTTAAAGATGGGAGTGATACACCCAGTTCCAATAAAGGAACAAGGAATGGGATTTTATTCCAATCTGTTCGTAGTTCCCAAAAAAGAGGGAACGTTCAGACCAATTTTGGATTTGAAGATCATAAACAAATTTCTCAGGGTACCATCGTTCAAAATGGAAACTATTCGAACGATTCTACCTACCATCCAGGAAAGTCAATTTATGACTACCGTGGACCTAAAGGAATGCGTACCTACATATTCCTATCCACAAAGAACATCATCAGTTCCTAAGGTTCGCTTTTCTGGACAAACATTACCAGTTTGTGGCTCTCCCATTCGGATTAGCCACTGCTCCAAGGATTTTCACAAGGGTGCTAGGGTCCCTTCTAGCGGTTCTAAGACCAAGGGGCATTGCAGTAGTACCTTACTTGGACGACATTCTAATACAAGCGTCGTCCCTGTCAAAAGCAAAGGCTCATACGGACATCGTTCTAGCCTTTCTCACATCTCACGGATGGAAGGTGAACAAAGAAAAGAGTTCTCTGTCCCCGTTAACAAGAGTTCCCTTCTTGGGAACAATAATAGATTCCTTAGAAATGAGGATTTTTCTGACAGAGGTCAGAAAATCAAAACTTCTAAGCTCTTGTCAAGTGCTTCATTCTGTTCCTCGTCCTTCCATAGCGCAGTGCATGGAAGTAGTAGGATTGATGGTTGCAACAATGGACATAGTTCCTTTTGCACGAATTCATCTAAGACTATTACAACTGTGCATGCTCAAACAGTGGAATGGGGATTATACAGACTTGTCTCCAATGATTCAAGTAGATCAAAAGACCAGAGATTCACTCCGTTGGTGGCTGACCCTGGACCATCTGTCCCAGGGAATGAGCTTCCGCAGGCCAGAGTGGGTCATTGTCACGACCGACGCCAGTCTAGTGGGCTGGGGTGCGGTCTGGGAATCCCTGAAAGCTCAGGGTCTATGGTCTCGGGAAGAGTCTCTTCTCCCGATAAACATTCTGGAACTGAGAGCGATATTCAATGCTCTCAGAGCTTGGCCTCAACTAGCAAAGGCCAAATTCATAAGGTTCCAATCAGACAACATGACGACTGTTGCATATATCAATCATCAGGGGGGAACAAAGAGTTCCCTGGCGATGAAAGAAGTGACCAAAATAATTCAATGGGCGGAGGATCACTCCTGCCACTTGTCTGCGATCCACATCCCAGGAGTGGAAAACTGGGAAGCGGATTTTCTGAGTCGTCAGACATTTCATCCGGGGGAGTGGGAACTCCATCCGGAAATCTTTGCCCAAATAACTCAATTATGGGGCATTCCAGACATGGATCTGATGGCGTCTCGTCAGAACTTCAAGGTTCCTTGCTACGGGTCCAGATCCAGGGATCCCAAGGCGACTCTAGTAGATGCACTAGTAGCACCTTGGACTTTCAACCTAGCTTACGTATTCCCACCGTTTCCTCTCATTCCCAGGCTGGTAGCCAGGATCAATCAGGAGAGGGCCTCGGTGATCTTGATAGCTCCTGCGTGGCCACGCAGGACTTGGTATGCAGACCTGGTGAATATGTCATCGGCTCCACCATGGAAGCTACCTTTGAGACAGGACCTTCTTGTTCAGGGTCCATTCGAACATCCAAATCTGGTTTCCCTCCAACTGACGGCTTGGAGATTGAACGCTTGATTCTATCAAAGCGTGGGTTTTCAGATTCTGTGATAGATACTCTGGTTCAGGCCAGAAAACCTGTAACTAGAAAGATTTACCATAAAATATGGAAAAAATATATCTGTTGGTGTGAATCCAAAGGATTCCCATGGAATAAGATAAAAATTCCTAAGATTTTCTCCTTTCTACAAGAAGGTTTGGAGAAAGGATTATCTGCAAGTTCTCTAAAGGGACAGATCTCTGCTTTATCTGTCTTACTACACAAAAGACTGGCAGCTGTGCCAGATGTTCAAGCATTTGTTCAGGCTCTGGTTAGGATCAAGCCTGTTTACAGACCTTTGACTCCTCCCTGGAGTCTAAATCTAGTTCTTTCAGTTCTTCAAGGGGTTCCGTTTGAACCTTTACATTCCATAGATATTAAGTTACTATCTTGGAAAGTTTTGTTTTTGGTTGCAATTTCTTCTGCTAGAAGAGTTTCAGAGTTATCTGCTCTGCAGTGTTCTCCTCCTTATCTGGTGTTCTATGCAGATAAGGTGGTTTTACGTACTAAGCCTGGTTTTCTTCCTAAAGTTGTTTCTAACAAAAATATTAACCAGGAGATAGTTGTACCTTCTTTGTGTCCGAATCCAGTTTCAAAGAAGGAACGTTTGTTACACAATTTGGACGTTGTCCGTGCTCTAAAGTTCTATTTAGAGGCTACTAAAGATTTCAGACAAACATCTTCCTTGTTTGTTGTTTATTCTGGTAAAAGGAGAGGTCAAAAAGCGACTTCTACCTCTCTTTCCTTTTGGCTTAAAAGCATTATCCGATTGGCTTATGAGACTGCCGGATGGCAGCCTCCTGAAAGAATCACAGCTCACTCCACTAGGGCTGTGGCTTCCACATGGGCCTTCAAGAACGAGGCTTCTGTTGACCAGATATGTAAGGCAGCGACTTGGTCTTCACTGCACACTTTTGCCAAATTTTACAAATTTGATACTTTTGCTTCTTCGGAGGCTATTTTTGGGAGAAAGGGTTTGCAAGCTGTGGTGCCTTCCGTTTAGGTAACCTGATTTGCTCCCTCCCTTCATCCGTGTCCTAAATCTTTGGTATTGGTTCCCACAAGTAAGGATGACGCCGTGGACCGGACACACCAATGTTGGAGAAAACAGAATTTATGCTTACCTGATAAATTACTTTCTCCAACGGTGTGTCCGGTCCACGGCCCGCCCTGGTTTTTTAATCAGGTCTGATGAATTATTTTCTCTAACTACAGTCACCACGGTACCATATGGTTTCTCCTATATATATTCCTCCTGTCCGTCGGTCGAATGACTGGGGTGGGCGGAGCCTAGGAGGGACCATGTGACCAGCTTTGCTGGGACTCTTTGCCATTTCCTGTTGGGGAAGAGAATATCCCACAAGTAAGGATGACGCCGTGGACCGGACACACCGTTGGAGAAAGTAATTTATCAGGTAAGCATAAATTCTGTTTTTTTGTTGTTTTTTTTTATTAAAGGGAGCAACTTAGAGGATTTACAAAATCAGTGACATAAACAAAAAAACATTTTGTAAAAAAAGCAGTATTGGCTAACAACAATGCAGATCAGCTAAGCTAAATGCCTAAGAACTTGGTATATACATGACTTCTAGTAGAAGTTGTGTGCTAACAGATTCCTATAAACGTTATTGATGAAGGTGATATCTCTTATTAGTTTAAAAAATTAGCCTAATGAAAACTATAGTGCTGTGAATGTTGCATAATAGTGCCATGATCTTGTAAAAGTATAAGGGCTGTAGCTGACACATCCTACCTACAGATAACAGTAAGAGTTATATAGCTCATAAATGTAAACAATATGCAAACAATTAACTTATTGAAAGGAAAGATCCCAAAACATAGTCAGCCAATAGTGGAGGGATATAATGTTCGGCAAGATGGGGTATCCTCGGTTATATCAGGCTGTGCAGTCATCATGAGATAGCCCATTTTAATAGTTCCTGTCCAGAAAATTAACCAACTCTCCCAAGAATATGACAGATTAAGTATGGAGCCTCAAAAGAGTTAGCCTACTCCAACGATCAGGTTGACACCCCCTGCTAGGGGGTGGTATTGCACCAGCAGTTCACCAGAACTGCTGGTGCAATGATAAATGCCGACAGCGTATGCTGTCAGCATTTATCGATGTGCGGCAGACATGATACGCTACATCGTATCATGTCCGTCTGCACAATAGTAAATTGACCCCCTAATCGCATATGAAATTGAACTGGGAAGTGATAAACATATTTAAAAACATTTCTGATATAAATTAGAATAAATTTACAATAGTAATTAATACTCTGACAGTAAGGGTTAAATAACAGTTGAAGCGCATATTTGCGCTTCTGTACGCAAGATATTCTTGCTTGATTTTTTTATTACCGTGCACATTAATGTGCACACGTATTACAAGTTAAAAGTAAAAAAATTCTACTTTTTTCCCCATAGACTTTTACGGTGCCTCGTTTTCATGCCAAAAAACTAATAGTAGCCACAGCTCAAGCAACCCTGATCGCAACAACACATTAATATATATGTACTGTATATGAATTATACATATATATTTTTGTGATGTGTGTATATATATATATATTTATTTATATACACATATATGTATTCGTCCATATACATATAAATTTATAGACATACAAATATGAATAAATGTGTTCCTATGGATCCCTATACAAAAGCACTTTCAGACCATTTTTTTTTCTAACACCTGACATCACTTAACTTTGAGCCCTTATAACTTTTTATCGCAATATTTTTAAATAATAAAATTATATCAGACAGTGTTAATATGAGTGTTAAAATATAGGATACAGAGGTTGTGAATGGCGCCTCAGAGCTGACTGTATGTTGTAAACCCTGCTAGGACCAAGTGTACTATATTAGCTGATTGGTTTAACCACCTCAGATGGTTGGTGGTATCACTACACATAAACGAACCTCAAAATATTTGTGTTTATATACAAAATGGAGTTTATTAATAAAAAAGGAGACTATATAAAAATATTTGGAACATATAAAATTTAAATTCCTAAATAGAACCTTTAGTACATTTACAACAATGATGACACCGGTGTCTGCACAATAGTACAATAAATGTTAAAAATAGATTCTCATTTCATAAAATAAAGTGCATCTGTTAAAAATCAAAAATTCATAAAAGCAATAAACAGACTTGACATTTGGAAAACTGAACTTTCCTTAACAATTAAAGCGGCTAGTATTAACAGCTAGTTGATGTTTCTATAATGTCAATAGCTTGTGCTGTTTAATTCATAAAAGACAATGAGATAACTAGTAGTATATCACTATGTATGATGTACAATATTTTCTTTGAGTTTGGTTAAAGCTTCAGTCAGTTCCCCTTTTTAAGGGTAAATTGACACTTGGGCCCCTATTTATGAAAGTCTGGCGGACCTGATCCGACAGTGCAGATCAGGTCCGCCAGACCTCGCTGAATACGGCGAGCAATACGCTCGCCGTATTCAGCATTGCACCAGCAGCTAACAAGAGCTGCTGGTGCAACGCCGCCCCCTGCAGACTCGCGGCCAATGGGCCACCAGCAGGGGGGTGTCAATCAACCCGATCGTACTCGATCGGGTTGATTTCCGACGATGTCTGTCCGCCTGCTCAGAGCAGGCGGACAGGTTATGGAGCAGCGGTCTTGGTGACCGCTGCTTCATAACTGCTGTTTCTGGTGAGCCTGCAGGCTCGGCGCTTGATAAATACGCCCCTTGGAATTATATATTTTTAGAAATAATAGCGATATTTGTATGCACTCGATATCCAAAACAGTGGATGGAATATAAACTATATAAAGTTATTTGTGCATTCACAATAGCAACAATGTTTCAATGTTTGCCTGAATGGATATTTGAGCCGTGCTAGACAGGCAGTTATTTTACTCACTCTAGCTTCGGCGTCCTCGCCTGAATGATTCCCTTAGACAATCGATATTACCGGGAACTGTAGTGAAGTGCGCGCACTCTATTCAAAACCTTTTTACTGTTGTTTCTCTTCAAACTCCTACCGCTTCAGTTTGTGCAATTAGACGCACGTTGAAAGAATTGGTTATGGGAGTATTTTCACTTTTATTGCGCTTCTAAATGTTCAGGAGCCGTGTTGTAGAATGTCTACGCGTTTCAGCTGCTCAGAGCCTTTATAAAGATATGAGTGTTACTGTACTGTTACATGTATTTTTTATGTGTTTTGTGACACTTTGTCATTTAACCAGAGGTCTGAGGTTGCAGTGTTTACTGCGCTCTTGCTGTCACATTTACTTCCAACTTGTTATATTGAGGTTAATTAACGTGTGCCGAAAAGGCTAATTTTTGCTCCAACGCAACGGTGCGCAGTTTTGTGCTCCAACTCTAATCTAGCCCTAAATTGTGCAAAGATCACTTGTTTAACACTTGAAGCTTAAAGTTGAGGACTTGAAACTTGACTTGGACTTGCCTGTCTTGATTTGCAACTTGCCTGTGTTGACACAGGACTTGACTTGAGACTCGAATGCAAATACTTACTTGTGACTTGCAAAACAATGACTTGGTCCCACCTCTGCAAGGAATAAACAACGCTTCCCCCAACTCTGTATATGGGCGTTGAATATATTTATATAAAGTAATGATATCACCTCTCTTGTGCCTTTTTTTCAAAAGTAAACAGACCCAATTTTCTATATTTGAAATTAAGAGTCTGTACTATTTTCTTTGAAACATGTAAATGCCCTACATTTCCCCCTAATTTCTCTTACCAAATTTGTATTTAGACATATTGGGGCAAATTTAATATACTTTAACGAAGTAGCGTATCATGTCCGCCGCACATCGATAAATGCCGACAGCATATGCTGTCAGCATTTATCATTGCACCAGCAGTTCTTGTGAACTGCTGGTGCAATGCCGCCCCCTGCAGATAGCAGGGGGTGTCAATCAACCTGATCGTATTTGGTTGGGTTGATTTCTTTCCGCCGCCTCAGAGCAGGCGGAGATGTTATGGAGCAGTGGTCTTCAGGATCGCCGGAAACAAGGGGCATCAAGCTCCATACAAAGCTTGATAAATTGACCCCATTGGCTTGGATTTATTTTTTTTACTTTTTTAACCATCTGGTATGTGTTGATTTGTTTATTTATTTAACAAAGTTTTAAATGTCTCCATTTATCCTCTGATTTTATTTGAGAATAATTTGCTCCAAATAATTAAAGCGTTTTGAAAAGCTGTTTTATTTTATGTAAGCATTTAAAGGGACAGTCTAGTCAAAAATTAATTTTCATGATTCATGTAATTTTCCAATTTACTTTTATCATCAATTTTGTTTGTTCTCTTGGTATTCTTAGTTGAAAGCTAAACCTAGGTAGGCTCATATGCTAATTTCTTAGCCCTTGAAGGCCACTTCTTATATGAATGTATTTTGATATTTTTTCACAACTAGAGGGTATTAGTTCATGTGTGCCATATAGGTAACATTGTGCTCACACTTGTGAAGTTACCTAGGAGTCAGTACTGATTGGCTAAAATGCAAGTCTGTCAAAAGAACTGACATAAGGGGGCAGTCTGCAGAGTCTTGAAACCAGGTAATCACAGAGATAAAAAGTATAATTATATAACTGAGTTGGTTATGCAAACTGTGGAATGGGTAATAAAGGGATTATCTATCTTTTTAAACAATACAAATTCTGGTGTAGACTGTCCCTTTAATATTCCTTGAATAGCCCAGTTTTCATTGCACACAAACAATATAATTTATTTGATTTTACAACTGGCATCTCTCAGTCCAGATATCCAGAGCTATGAATCTATAGAAGATCCTTACTAATGGCTATTAATCAGTAGGTCCTTGTCATCACAGATACATTCTATCATGAACTGAGAGCACCCATGGACATGATTTATATATAAGCTATAAAAAAGGGTAATGTGTTTTCCAGATGTATGTTAAATAACCCTATGTTTTATGAATAGGGGGATCTCTAGGGAGAGTGGCCGTGCCTGCCTTTTTGTCCGCTGTCATTATTCTCCTACAATAACATACATTTAAATAATAAGTAAGTAAAATGTATCTGTGCTCATCCAAATGTTATTTACTTCTTCAAACATACAACCCCTTTGGTTACAGTGAAGCCATATGGTTGCAATTATAGAACTATGAGAACCATACAGAGGAAACTTTAACCTAGTAATGTGAATTATATTATACATTTGTTACATTAAAGGTTTTGCTCACTTCCTTTCAGATAATCATTTCATACTTGGCTTCAACACTTTCTTGCACAGATGTGGCCACCAAAATTCACTTTTACAGCTGGAAACTGATCTACAAACCCTGGACTTTTCTCCTTCCTCTTACTGCGTTAGTGAAACGTTGGAGCTTTGATACAGACTTCATGCTATCGACTTTGATGACATCTGGGTTGCAGTTAAAAGGACATTAAAGGGACAGTAAACAGCTGGCAATTATATGGCATTTCTGTTGTGCTGCTATGCAATAACAAATCAGCCAAGTCTTAACATGTTTAAAACAATTTTACATATAGTTTGCTGCAATTGTTTTTTTAAATTTACAAACTCTGTAAATTTTCCATAATTGGATGAGCTATTCTAGGCTTTAGTCCACAGACAACAAGACTAGTCACTGTCATATAATAGTATTAAGTACATTGTTTGTCAGTTGCTATCTGATAAAGCTAATTAGGAACAGATATGTAGAAGGTTTAGCCATGATTTGTCAGCAGTGTGCATTTCAAGTGCTAAGCATTATAAATAGCTGAATCTTCAGAACTAAATTACATGAAAAAGGTCAAAATAAATAATGAAAATATATTGCAACGTTGTTTCATTACACATAACTAAACATCATATATACTGTCCCTTTAAAGGTAAGGGAAAGTCAAAATTAAACTTCCATGATTCAGGCTGAGAATGAAATTGATTTTTAAATGTATTTTGTTCTCTCTGTATCCTTTGTTGAAATTAATATGTACATATCCTACATTATTGGGAGATAGCCATGGATTGGTGGCAACACGCATATTGCAACTGGTTCACCAGATGTGTTCATCTAGCTCCCAGTAGTGTGTTGCTGATCTGGAGCTGATTTTAACTATGTGTTTAATACATTTACAGGAGTTAAACAGACAGTTATGTGCAAGCAATAGTGTAATAAAAAATGCTCTAACATAGAAGCATTTTATTTCTGCATTTTTATTTCCTTTTACAGTCATTTTTTTATTTATGCATCAGAAATCATTTACTACATTGCAAGTGATGTGCCTACAAAATAAAAGCCTTTAAAACTGTAATTGTGCTAGAAACATATGCATTGTTTTACAGGCAGGGGACACAGACTTGAAAAGCCTCTTGGATGTTATCTTCCATTGTTGTGGCCAATTAGGGACATATATAAACATATCAACTGACCACTTTATATAAATATCTTAACTCAAAATGCCATTCCACATAGAGGGCCAGATTACCGGTGGAGCACTATTTTATTTTGTTGATTTATTTTTATTAGATAGTGTATATATGAGTGTAACACTTTATTTTGATGCATTTATGTTGTGCTTGATGCAACTTTTTATTTAGCCCTAACTCTTTATGTAAGGACATCAGTTGCGCTAAACTGACGAGCACAAATTTAGTTTGAGCTTGTGCCGTTGTCTTTACTTTGAACTTGTAATATACATGCAAGTTTATGCAAGCTCGATATCTCAATATTGTGAGTCCTGTTTGTGCGCTACTTGTAATCTAGCCCATATTGTTTAATTAAGCGTAACTAAAAATTTTAAATGCACTCGTAATTTATTTTGTCTGCTTTTCCTGTAGTTTGAATTGTAGCATTTACACCCCTCCCCCAAGGCTGAAGTACATTCCATAGAATGCAGAATCCTGACGCTCCACCATGCTGTACAGTGATTGGTTGACGTGTGAAGGAGCTTGTTTATACTAGTTCTTAATTGGCCACAGTAAAAGAAGTAACAAGTTTTTCTAACAAAAAGATTTTAAATACTTTTAAGACAATTTTGTATGCAGATTTCTTACAATTCGGTGACTATGTTCTGAAGTAGTTTAAAAAAAAAATACTTTAATGTCCCTTTAATGTTGACATTCCAAAAATGCCATATTTCATGTTAACCAACAAATATGAGAGAGAGAAAAAAAAATAATAATCAAAATTAAAATTAAATATCTGATGAAAAATTAATCAAAAAATAGTACTGGTTTGTTCTGAAATAAGTCTTCTTCCAAAACAGGACATAGCTAACCTCATAATCAGACAACTAGTAAATAAAACTCCTCCATGTACAAATAAAGCGTTAAATAAATATTACTACTGGATTAGACTTTTTTTCTCTCTGCAGCCATTGTTAAAAATGAAAAATAGATTTTAATAGTTTTGAAGGCAAAGCGTATATCCAACACGGTTCTATCTCCCATTTTAACAACTCCCCCTTTCAGTTTTCTGACCATTATCTCTTAAAGGAATGTTTAACTAATGGTACATATCAGCAATTAGGCACCGCATTGCAAAAGAGATGTTTAAAATAATTTAACAGGACTTCCGGTAGGTGGCATTTCAAGATGGACGCTTACTAATGAAGCTCTATAAATTATCTACCTTTTTAAAGCAGAGTGTGGCTGTATCTTCTGCCCTCCTGACCTCCCTTAGCAGCGTGGCTGTTTAGCAACAAAGTGGGATCAAGATACAACATCACTTGGCTACCGAGAAATCAGTGAGCTTTGTAAAATTGTCTGTTTATTTTATGGGGAGGTTTTGGGCCTACCTTAATATTGTATATGGGTCACGTTTGCATTGCACCTAACTTGTAATACCAGCGCATATTTGGCCTTGTGAAAGCGATATTTTGCGCTCCACTTGTAATCTGGCCCTAAATGTTGAATTTGATGGCCTTGTAACATGCCACATGACTAAACATGAAGCTCTTCACCACTAAAAGCCTAAGCATAATTTTCACTCCCTAAAGGCCACTTCTCTCCACCATGTCATGTAGCTACTACACTGAGAAGCCCACCTCTCATTATAAGCCCTTATCGATAAAGCCCCTCCCACTATAGTCCACACCCACTGCATTAATTCCCAGTCATGGCATACAAGACTAGCACATTACTTATAAAAATGGTGAGTGACATGGGAGGAAAACTCGCATCAAATTATTTTCTGCACCTCACATTTATACTACACTTTTACATTGCCCTCAGCCTTGAACTACTTAATTATCTTTGTCCTATAAACCCAAATATATATTCTGTTTTAATATCATGATAGTTTTATATAACCTGGGTAATAGCAGAATTATCATTGGTTCCGGCTCATAACCAGCTTGGCAGTTTAGTTATATCAACAAAGTCCCTTATTAAACACATTATTGACAGAGTGTGAATAGTCTCTCAAAGGGACACTTAAGTCAAAATAAACTTTTATTTCCAATTTACTGCCATAATTACATTTTGCACAGTCTTTTTATACTGCATGTGCACAAGCTCAAAGGGTATACGTATACTAGTCTGTGATTGGCTGATGTCTGTCACATAATAGAGGGGGTTGGAAAATGGAAGAGAAAATATATTTGACAGAAAGAAATGTACTACTTATTTGAAATTCAGAGTAGGTGTTATTGTATTGTCTTGTTATTATGCACTTGTTAATTATGCAATTCTACTGCATTGAGTGGCCCTTTAATGTACCCTCAAGTGTTCATGAGGCATTTATTAGAGTATATCCATTTGGCACTATTGTTAAATCACAATTATTTGTATTTGATAGACTGAGTTTTCCCCCACTGTTACTGCTAATTACTATAAATGACATCTCCTATTGCTTTCAGAGTGTCTGCAGTGCCTACAACATTCTACACGGTGATGGCTTAAAGGGACATTGTACACCAGATTTTTCTTTGCATAAATGTTTTATAGGTGACCTATTTATTTAACTCATCTGGGAGCGTTTTTTTAACAATGTATAGTTTTGTTTATTTTTTTAATAACATTTTATTATGTTATTTTCAGACTCCTAACCAAGCCCCAAAGTATCAAATGTACACGTGCGTTTACATAAACAGGATCAAGCAGGAGTCTGTAATCTGTCTTTTCATATGCGGGGGAGGGGGAGTGTCTGCCCTAAATGCTTTCCCAGCCCCTTTCACTGGGTGCCCCAGCCTAACCTCACCAACAGTGCTAAACTGGGAGCTTCTGCATAAGTTTTTAAACGGTTTTATACTGGATTTTTAGACCAGCATCTGTGCATATTCTTCTTTATAGTAGTCACCTGGGATTACTCTTTAACAAAGGATACCAAGAGAACTAAGCAAAATTAAAAACAAAATTCACTTTACTGTCCCTTTAATTTGTATTTTGCCCTATTTGAGTACATAAAGAAAGATAAGAAAAACAAACTCAATGAGTATGTCTCTGGACTTCTCTAGGAGAGTAAAATAGTGGAAATAAAGCTTTAAACTCCTAGTTTCCTCCATTACCTGCTATAACAACCAACCTTAATTTCACCTTCCACTCTCCAACAAAAACATCATTATGCACTTAACGTATGAATAAAGAGACAGAGACATTTGTTTTGTTTTTTGAAAGAGGTCACAGTTTATTAATTAATATGCCAATTCTTTGCCTTTATGGCAGAATTCTGAGCGACCATATAAACAAACTGTTGAGACCATAAATTAGCCAATTTGATTCAGCCCTTGAAATTACCTTTAAAGGGACACTGAACACAATTTTTTCATTCATGATCCAGATAGAGCATGCAATTTTAAGCAACTTTCTAATTTACTCCTATTATCAATTTTTCTTCATTCTCTTGCTATCTTTATTTGAAAAGCAAGAATGTAAGTTTAGAAGCTGGCCCATTTTTGGTTCACAACCTGGGTTGTGCTTGCTGATTAGTGGCTAAATGCACCCACCATTAAAGGGGAGCTGTCCAGTGTTCTGAACCAAAAATTGGCTGGTTCTTCCGCTTAGATGCCTTCTTTTTCAAATAAAGATAGCAAGAGAACAAATAAAAAATGATCATAGGAGTAAATTAGAAAGTTGCTTAAAATTCTGTATCTGAATCATGTAAGAAAAAAAATTTGGGTTTAGTATCCCTTTAAAGGGACATGAAACCTAAAAATGTTCTTTCATGATTCAGACAGAACATGTGATTTTAAACAACTTTTTAATTTGCTTCTATGATCTAAATTGCTTCATTCTCTAATGTATCCTTTGTTGAAAAGCATATCTAGGTAGGCTGAGGAGCAGCAATGCATTATTGGGAGCTAGCTCCTGATTGGTGGATACACAAAAATGTCTATTTTCATTGGTTCACCAGATGTTTTCAGATAGCTCCAAGTAGTGCAAAGCTGCTCCTTTAAAAAAATAATACCAAGAGAATGAATCAAATTGGATAAAGGAAGTAAATTGGAAAGTTGTTTAAAATATAATGCTCTATTTAAATCATAAAAAAGAAGAAAAAGAAAAATGTTGGGTTTCATGTTCCTTTAAGCTTGAACTTGGTACAAGCCAACAGGGGGAACCTATAGGATTGCAGGGCCACTACTGTTTGACCACCAGGCCACCACATTTAACCCCGGCACCCCATGGGATCCCCCCACCAGCCCTGTTGTACCCATATGCTAAACTGCAAATTTGCTGTATTTTATTATTAACTTGCATAGCTCCTCCATGCATTGCATCTTTCCTGGTCACAGCTATATTCTAAGCCACTCCCACTACTTTCAATCCGCCAGTTTGACCGACAGACCACCCACTGGCTTCATGACGTGACTACATCCCATAAGGGGACACAGGCGGACTTACATCAGACTGACCAATTAGTCAAGTCTCCTGCCCCTAACCGTGCAACAGTCGCTCTTCATGCGTGACCTCTTCTTTGCGTTTTATCAGCGGTTTTCATTTTAGGTTCAGTGGAGAGAACAAAGCAAACAGGTTAGTTCTGGACTCCTGCATATGTCGCTACCTTTTTAAAGGACATTAAACTCTCAGATTCTTACTCGAAACTATCTGTTATAACTTTCCCTTGCAGCGACAGTCTACTCCAAAATGGTGATTGTTTAAAAAGATAGATAATCCCTTTATTACCAATTCCCAATTCCCTAGTTTTGTATAAAACCAACAGTTCTATTAATGTACTTGTTACCTCTGTGATTACCTTGTATCTAAGCCTCTGCAGACTGCCCCCTTATCTCTGGGCTGTTTAAGACTTGCATTTTAGTCAATCAGTGCGGCCTAATTTGTAACCCACAGAAGTGAGCACAGTAGTGTTGACTATAGTATATGGCACACAACTAGCTCTCTCTTGCTGTGAAAAGCTTTTAAAATGGACTGAGATAAAGGCGGACTGCAGGGGTTTAAAAAAAAACAGGCAGAGAGTTTTAGATGTTCTAAAGTATATTAATAACAATATTGATTATACAAAGCTGGGGAATGGGTAGTAAAGGTAGTATCTATCTTTTTAAACAATAACAATTTGAGTATAATGTATCTTTAATGGCTTCAGCAGAGAAGACTATAGGTTTTAATCCCATGGTTACATTATGCCACTATCCATGCTTAAAGGGACAGTATACACTAATGTTCATACAAGTGCATGTAATAGACACTACTATAAAGAATAATATGCACAGATACGGTTATAAAAATCCAGTGTAAAACCGTTTAAAAACGTACTTAAAAACTCCCAGTTTAGTTCTGTTGAAAATGTTAGCTGGAACACCCACTGAAAACAGACACCCCCACCCTACCCCTTCCTCCGCATATGAAAAGGCTCTATACACAAACAGGAGCAAGCTGGAGTAGGTATACATCAGTATACTTCTAAAACTGTGGGGCTTGGTTAGGACTCAGCACAATGTTATTAAAAAATAAGTAAAACTATACATTGTTACAAAAACACTCCCAGATGGGCTATATAAATGGATCATCTACAAAACATTTATGTATAGAAAAATCTAGTGTATGTCCCTTTAATGCAGACTAAAACTTGTACTCTTTTAATATTTAAAGGGACATTGTTCACTAGATTTTTATTTGCATAAATGTTTTGTAAATGATCCATTTATATAGCCCACATGGGAGTATTACTGTAAAAATTTATAGTTTTGCTGATTGTTCTTACTGCTGATTTTCAGACTCCTAACCAAGCCCCAACGTTTTAGATGTATACAGATGTCAACATGATTCCTGCAGCTCCTGTTTGTATAATCTGTATATGCAGGGGAGGGGGAAGTGTCTGCTGTTCCGGTTTTCCCAGCCCCTTTCACTGGGTGTCCCAGCTTAACCTCATCAACACTGCTAAACTGGGAGCTTCTATGTATGTTTTTAGATCAGTATCTTTGCATATTTTTCTTTTCTCTTAACATATCTGGCCAGTCATATACTAACTTAACTAATCTTAACTCTTCTAGAAAAAAAACAAAAACATTAAAGCTTTAATAACTCTTTAGTCTGCATCTCAATATTTTTCTCCAATACCTTAAAGGGACAATAGACTGTATAACTGTTTTACCCTTAATGTATGTTGAATGACTAATTATACCAGCTCAGTTGCAGAGCATAAAAAATGTATGAGAAATTGTATTTTCAGGTTTATTTGTGTATATAAATTAGCTGGTTTTGTGCTTTTAAACCACAACTTATTGAAATGAGTTGAGCTTGCAGGGATCTCATTATGTTTCTACTTTGTGTACACAGACTTGCTTTCTTATTTTATATTTGTCTGGAAAATCAAAGCTCAGTACTTAGAGAGGACAATGGAAAATTAATGTTTTATTGCTTAGCTATCCTGCACCCCACTGGGAGTGTAATTTATTCTGCTGGCTGTGTTTACATAGGCTTGTCAATAGCCTAGATGGACCAAAATCTTTCAGTATAGGTGGGGTTTCATCGGGCTACATCAGCTATTTCAAATGCCAAAATAAGGGTAAAGAAGCTACTTGTAAACCATTTAATACACTCTGGTAGGTAAAATGGATAATTGGGAACAATTTAAAGGGGCAGTTGACCCAAAAAATGTCTTCACTTTAAATTGTTCCCAATGATCCATTTTACATGCTGGAGTGTATTAAATTGTTTAGAGCTAGTTCCAATACCCTTATTTCAGCATTTGAAATAGCTGATTTAGCCTGTGGTATCCCCACCTTTACTGAAAGTTTCTATACTGGAGTCTAGGCTATTGAGAAGCCTATGTAAACACATCCATCAGAAGAAATTACACCATTTGGGTGCTGAATAGCTTAATAATACAATGTTCTTTTTCCAATGATATCTCTAAGTACTGATCTTTGTTTTACAGATAAATTAAAATAAGATAGCAAGTGTGTGTACACAAAGTGATAACATGAGATCTGATATTACCTACAAGCTCAACCAACTGTTATAGGCTGTGGTTTCAAAGCACAAAACCAGCTAATTTGTGTACACAAATAATCCTGAAAATGCAATTTCTAATACATTTTATACTCTGCAGCTCGTATAACAAGTCATTGAAAATACATTAATGGAAAAACTATTTTACAGTGTACTGTCCCTTTAAAGTGGATTTTTTTTTTTAGGTAAACTGCACTTTACTAATTCACCTATCTTCAGTGGGGTTCTGACCATGGCCCATGAACACTGATCCACCGAAAGTAATTTGAACATGAAATGAACTATAATTCCCCTCTGTGTTCCCTCTTCCTGCAGTCTGTTCTTGGATGATCTCCTCCACAACACCTACATACATGCCTATACATGCAGTTAAAACCCCTATTACACCTATTATCATTGAACGCCCAACACTCTTTATCTTTAAACTTTTGAGTCCTACCTGAAGAAAAGCTCCAACTCCCATGCCCCTCTGCCATTTTTACAAACTGAGACCAAAGATCCAGATTCATAACACCAAAGTCTTTTCTGCCTTTACACCCAAATTCTTTATCTCCCCTCCTGAATTCTGCATCATAATCCAACCAAGAGTTGCCCCCAAATGATGTATAGCAATCAGCTATTAGATGCATATATCTCAGTACCCCTTTTATCTGCTCTGGATGAGCTGACAAGAAGCATTCTGCATAGGTTAAGAATCCCTTGACCCACTCTGCAAAGTTATCCTGACCCATCCTCACATTTGTCTCCTCCCCTCTATATTTTGCTGCCACCGCCTCCCTTGTTATTTCAAATATATCCACATATTTACCTTTCTGAGCTCTCTGTATTACTTTAGTCTTCAAGTGTCTAGTTAGTGGCACCAATTTAGTTCCTGGCACATCTGTATCCTCCACTAGTGCTATGACACTATCCTCTGATTTGTCACTATTTTCCTGTCCCTCCCCCTTCTGTCTAGCATGTATTTTCTTGAGATACTTCAGTATTCTTTTGTTTATCTCTTCCCTTTTATCCATCCCTGAATCAGAATCCTCACTAGAGCTAGACATATTAGAACATTTATGAATACTCATCTTACCTTTCACTGACTTTTGTTTATCCCCTGTATTTTTTACCATTTGATGGACTTTTGGAGCACAAGCTGCTCCTTGCTGTCTCTTTGTATCCTTGTCCTCTGTCTCCTTCCATGTCACAGAAGCTGGTCCATCCAACCTCACCGGTGCCACTTGTTCTGCCATCTTTTTGTTGTTTTTCATCCTTTCTTGCTCAATATCGCTCTTTAATTCCCGCTGTTGCTGCAAAAAATTATCATTGGCACAACAGATAATATCCTCATTGTTTTCTTCATCTACCTCTCTCCTATCAGGGGACGAGACCCTCATATAGAGGTTACCTTGCAAATCCTTTATAAACATTTTGCTAGGGGCATAATCCTGTCCTGGCTCACTCGGTTTTCTCTTTTGTGTTGCAATTTCCCCTTTTACCCCTCTGGACCCAGTGTAATGTGGAGGTGTCCTATGTGCTCCACTGACATCAAACTGGGGCAACATTGGTGACTGCACTGGTAAGATCTCAGGCTGCAACCATGTGGGAGAGGCCAAATCAGAATTAAAGGTGCCTGCTGTCCCTGACTGCCAGTGACTACTCCTAAAGGGGACATTGCATAGACCCTCCCTACCACCCTGACTACCACTGGCAGATGAGGACTGAACAGAACATGCAGAGGATGGTAGAGATGGCACCAGGGGAGGAAGGGCTGGTCCAGTATGCTTAGGGGAAGGGACAGAAGGCACAGGAGAAGTTACAGGGTAAGGAGACGCAGGGATAGAAGGAAGGTTGGGACCCTGCAATGTGGGGGATGCAGAGGAGGGAAACAATGATACTCCCTGTGCCACAGAGGACTTGCTCTTCTTCTGATTGTTCCTCATACTCTTTAATTTCTTCATTGCACTCAAGGCTCTCTATTTCCAATAATTTTCTCTTCTCAGATATTTTCAGGAGATCTGTGTGGGTGCTATCTCTCAAGGAATAAAAACTGCTGTGATCTGCAAAACAAAGCAAACAGATTAGTTCTGGCTTCCTGCATACATGACTGTCTTTTTAAACCTATGTATAGCCCCTCCCCCACTCTTCCTAGGCCCTATTGCTACCTGAAACCAGTTATCAGTTTTTCACCTTGGCAACAGCAACAACCACCCCTCCTGTCCCTTCCCTGGGGTGTGAGGGTCTGCTGTTTCTGCCGACACCCTTAGTATGTTTCCATGTGGTCAATACACTTTTATTTTGCAAACAAACTTACAGTTTCAAATGATATATAAATGATAAATTTCAGATATATACTTTACAAAAAAAAAGTTACATTTTCTTTTATAAACAAAATTAACTATATAAGGCATAAAATACCCTCTCACCACACTAACAATGTCTCTTCTCACATGACTGCACACATCCAACATCATCATACCTTCAACCACAAACACAAACTATTGCATTTGTTCATACAGCTTACAACTTTAAAAACTATGTTATATTGTGCATTCAATGCACATCTAGTGATGTTATAAAAAGGAGACTTGCTATAATATAAAAATTGGTTCCTCTATTTTTTAATTTATAAAATGACATACTTCTAAGCTAAGCTATTGCTTAAAATCAAAGTATTTATATATTTATATATAAATTGTGTGTTAATAAATGTTACTACTAACATTTTAAAAATGTGATAAAAGTAAAATCTCATTATAGGTCTCTAGATATTAAAAAGATACACTGATTTAGTGCACTTTTGATAAATAAAATCTATTGCATTTTTTTAATGATCTGATTTTAGAAAGCACTGCAATTCTATTTAGATGACACAAACCTATATAGTTTTGCAAAGTTATTTTACAATTTAATTAAAATTGTAGTACATTCAACATGGCAGATTACTTTATGTTACACATGGCAAATGTAAACGTGTTACATTGAGGAAGAATTTTTATTACCGAAAGGATGGTGGATTCATGGAATAAACTTCCAATTGAGGTGGTAAACACAAAGACTGTAAAGGAATTAAAAAATGCCTGGGACATGCATAAGGCTATGCTAAGAAAAAGTAATATGTAATATGGGTAGACTTGGGGCTCAATTTATCATTCATTTGTTGAATTTTCCTTTCAGTTCTCCTATAAGTTCTCCGCATCTCGCCCTTGGAGAGGTGCACATGTGCGCCGTTATTTATCATTAAATCGCTCGTATTTTCACGCTTTTTTTCCAGAGATGCACCATAATAATGATACATCTCTCCATTAGGAGTAATTTTGCGCCCTATTTATTATTAAAAGTAAGATAAATTAGTGTTTAATTGAATCTAAATAAGTTCTAACGTTATTTTTATAGAAATATACGTTTTCCACACAGTTTTTATGTGTATGTACCAAAAATATGTATTTTTAGTGTAATAAAATGATTTTTAATAGTTTAATAAATATTTTTGATTGTCAAATAATAATAATCTGAACATATTTTTTTCCCCTCTTAATTCATGTTCACATATATTAATTCCAACATCTTACACTTGCTACAAAGGAAAAAAAAGGTGCTTCAATGATCATAAATACATTAATATACTTTCACACCATGCTGACCTTAAGGGGTCAATTTATGTAAGTGCAAGCGGACATGATACGATGTAGCGTATCATGTCCGCTGCACATCGTTAAATGCCAACAGCATACGCTGTCTGCATTTATCATTGCACCAGCAGTTCTTGTGAACTGCTGGTGCAATGCTGCCCCCTGAAGATTCGCTAGCAGGGGGTGTCAATCAACCCGATCATATTCGATCTGGTTGATTTCTGTCCGCCGCCTCAGAGCACAGGCGGACAGGTTATGGAGTAGCGGTCTTTAGA
This sequence comes from Bombina bombina, assembly GCF_027579735.1. Classification (NCBI taxonomy): domain Eukaryota; kingdom Metazoa; phylum Chordata; class Amphibia; order Anura; family Bombinatoridae; genus Bombina; species Bombina bombina. The sequence goes on along the minus strand of NC_069506.1, from coordinate 178,958,778 downwards.
CCGCTGTTTCATAACTTCTGTTTCCGGCGAGCCTGAAGATAAATTGACCCCTATGACTCTAATGCAAATATGTGAGAGATGGTAAACAAACTTAGCATAGACCAGGTGTCACCAACCTTGGCTCTCAAGAAGTTTTTGAAATACATTTACCATGATGCAAACACATTCTTTATGCTGTCTGAGCTTCATGGTAAATCTATTTCAAAAACATCATGAGGTCTATTTCCAAAACATCATCTGGTTTAGACATACATGTCTAACTGTTTAATGTTGTCAACTTTAGTTTGATGATACCTTTATTTTTATAAGAATACACACAGAGAACAACAATTTTTAGACCAGGTGTCACCAACCGTGGCTCTCAAGATGTTTTTGAACTACATATACCATGATGCAAAGAAATTATTTATGCTGTCTGGGCATCATGGTTAATGTATTTCAAAAGCATCATGAGGTCTATTTTCAAAACATCATCTGGTCTAGACATACATGTCTAACTGTTAAATGTTGTCAACTTTATTTTGCTGATACCTTCATTTTAATAATACCCACAGAGACCATTTTTTTTTTAATTTCAAACAAAAATGCATTAAAATATATAAATACAAATATGGATATGTTATTTCCACATGCATTCATTATTAATAGCTGCCAAAACCAAGAAATAATCCATCTTCTGCCGCCAAAAAAGTGGAGTACATTGAATGTTCTCCACTGTGTTTAGGGAGAACTTTGGTGGACGTATTAGTAGGAGAACTTTATGTTCTCCTAAGGCGCAAAATAATGATAAATAGATATTTTGGTGAGTAGTAAGGCGGATTGTTTAAAATACAACAGAAAAAGAGCATTTTAAAGCTTTAATTGGTGCAAATGTGCGCCTAGGCGAAAGAGAATTGAGTGGGAAAATGTTGCAGTCATATTTGATGATTGTTAGGCGTATTTTGGTATGTTAGGAGATAAATTACGACAGGGTTAATTAAGGCACAAATGTAGGAGAATATGGATGATAAATCGAGCCCTTGATGGGACTTTTTGGTTCTTATCTACCATCAAATTCTATGTTTCTATATTTCTGAGCCTCAGTAAGAGATATGCACAATTTGATTGATCATTTTTAGGGTGATTTTGCTGATCAAGGTGTGATCTGTAGAATAGAGCTCAAATAGTGTGCCACACTGTAACAGAGACCTTGATTATACTCTTTTGCAACTGCTGTACTCTCTTTCATCTACTCATAAAATAATTATCACACATTCAGTCACTATTTTTTTTTCTTTAGTTTGCCTCATATTCCTTACCTCATTATAAATAATATCTATAAATATGTCAGTCACAGATTATATCCACAATAACACATGTACTTTTTTGGTTTGGCTGGTGATTTTTTTTTTTTTTTATCAGAGCCAGTCACCTTTGTTGAAAGAGTTCGTTAGAAAGGATTGTCCCCTTTTGTTCATCTAAGACACAAGGAGAACTGTCTCTGTATTTCAAACAATGAGAACTGTGAAAGGCTGAGCAAGATAAAATAAACGCTGTTAAGCATCATTAGATAGCAGGAAAGATATGTCCTGCTGTGTGTCTGGAAAGGTTTAAAGAGATTTGATATCTTATACTTAGGAGACAACCATGCTATTATCGACTTCTAGCTTTTAACCAATTAGAGGTCTGTAAAATCTGTGATTTTTAAACACTCTTGAATCATGAAGTTTGAGTTTTCTCAAAGAAATACTAAAGAAAAATAAAAAAATATATATACACACACAGAAAATATCTACACTTAAGCACTGCATTGCAAAAGCATTTTAAACTGACATTGTATTACCAAAACGTGCCTTGTTTTACAGTCATAGGTCCTATCCTTAGGAGTACTTTTATCTTGTTTGATGTAGCTGGTCATGAACAGATATAAATTGCTTTTTTTATTTCTGAGCATAATTAAAGGGACAGTATACACCAATTTTCATTTAACTGCATACAATAGACTACTATAAAGAATACTATAAAGAATAATATGCACAGATACTGATCCTGTATAGAACCGTTTAAAAACTTACTTAGAAGCTCCCAGTTGAGCAGTTAAAAAGATTAGCTGGAACACCCACTAAAATTGGCTCTATAGCAAAAACAGCAGACACTCCCCCTTCCTCTGCATATAAAAAGACTCTTTACACAAACAGGAGCAAGCTGGAGTAGGTATACATCAGTATTTTCCTAAAACGTTGGGGCTTGGTTAGGAGTCTGAAAATCAGCGCAATGTTATTTAAAAATAAGCAAAACTATAAAAAAGTATATATATATATATAGCATTGCGGAATCTGTTGGCGCTCTACAAATACCTGATAATAATAATAATAATAATAATAAAATAAAGCTGTATAAGCTATATAAATAGATCATCAATAAAGCATTTATGCAAAGAAAAACTGAGTGTATAATGTCCCTTTAAACTTCTTATGGGGAATTAAATGTTTAACATGATTCCTTGCTAATACTCTATAATAACAAAATATGAATACAACTTTGCCTAGGTACCTTTGAGAACTGAACTGCAACCCTCTTTGGAAAACAAGGGGTTAAGAAGTTTTGCAGAAGTATTCTATTTCCCCACTTTTTGTTTGTCTACGTGCTTGGCTTTACATTTATATGGTCTGTCATTTTACAGCAGATATGAGTCATGGCTGCTGTTCAGCCTGGTGAGTGACCACCATGTCTCTAGAGATGTGTAGTATAATAAAACACATAGAAAAACAAAGCTATAGGTGGAGCAAGTGATAACTAGAAGGAACAAGGACATATTGTTTTGTTAAAGTATTTAGTTGATAGTGTTGTTGTTCAAAGTTCTATTCAGATGTTATTTATATGACTTTTATTTTCCTTCTGTAAATAAAGTAAAAAAAAAATCTATTATCTAAATGAAAGAGCAGCACATGTCAAAATGTTTTTTGCATGAACAAAATATTAAAGTGAAAAAAAAGATTTGTAATTTTAAAACTATCAATATTGCAACTTTATGTGTTTAACCACTTTGTGGCCAATCTATGTTCAAGCCACTTTACTACCTAGCTGTGCAACTAGCGCTTCCGATTTGCTCAGTGTCAGTTTCCACTCTGCAACAGCAGTTTTCTGCAGCAGCTCCCAGGTTGGTACTTCCACTGTGTGTTTAACCCATTTGCTAGGCCTATAGTGATAATGGCATGCACTAATAAATAATGTATTTTTTCTCTCACTATAACGGCCCTTTAAGTAAACTCTGTGGGGGAAAAAAGGAAGTGCAAGAAGTATGTAGGTATCTATTATTCAATGAGCAAAGATCCCAATAAGGGAACAGAAGGGGCGCGCTGAAAATGGAGAACAGATGATAGATATGTGCAGTGTGAGTTTACCACAGTCCGTTTCTCATTAGAACCAAATCAAACTCCAGCTTGCGTGGCGTGATTGATAAGTGGGCAGTGATATAGAGGCCGCTCCACTTGTATCCGGTGTGTAGGGAGATCTAAACAGATGGCAAAAAAGAAAGAGGGCGCCTCATAGTGTAATACGTTCCCAAATGGAGATAAGTGTAAAATAGCAAGGCTTACCGGAAAAAGTTGCACCGTGCTCTGATCGGTGCCAGCAGGCAGACTAACACTCAACAGTGGTTAGTACACTGAAACAGGATTGCCTGAAGAAACAACCTGTATGAATGGTCGAGAAACGCGTTGCAAGAACATATTAAAGCGTTGTTTTTAAACTATTTATTTTGGAAGTTGTCCTTTTCTCCTTCGAGCAAGCTTGGTGCACTCCAAGTTATACTGCAACTCACAGCCGATTCCCGCAGAGCGGTTCAATTGAATCACAGCAGAGATCACCACTGAGGTTTCCCTGGAACAGCTGACTATTGGGTCGGACATCATCCTGTTTCAGTGTACTAACCACTGTTGAGTGTTAGTCTGCCTGCTGGCACCGATCAGAGCACGGTGCAACTTTTTCCGGTAAGCCTTGCTATTTTACACTTATCTCCGTATTGGGAACATATTACATTATGAGGCGCGCTCTTTCTTTTTTGCCATCTATTGCTCAATGATTGACAGGGACAACTCTTTCAGAAAAGTTGGTTTATTCAATTGACAATTTTTCAGAAAACAAAGAACATCTATGCATTTTAAAATATTCTCACTTAAATGGAACAAAAAAAAACATTTGAGTATCATGACTCCTTACTACCACATACTTTAATTTCTATTACATTGATAGCTTTTTATTTCATGGCCGGACTGTTAGCCGACAGACATTTGGCCGATGTATAATAGTCCGACAGACAAGTGGCTGTCAGATAACAGTCCGGCCACGAGATAGATAGATTCAATAGATAGATAGATAGATAGATAGATTCAATAGACAGATAGATTTGATAGTTATATTCAATAAATAGATTTAATAGATAGATAGATAAATAGATAGATAGATCATTTCCCAGACAGAGAATTACAAGACATGCGGGCTTGGACCCATGGTTAGGTTCCCAAAGGCGGTTGCAGTGCCCGAGGCTTTGATTAGAACAGAGCACTCTGGAGCGTATCTGCTCTCAGCCAAACTCGGAACATGCTGAACATGACAGAATGCTATCGACCAAATGTCTGTCAGCATTTTGTCAGAGCACCCTTAATTTATATTATAGGGACAAAAAAGAACAAAAAAATCGTCTTAGAGCATTTAATTAAAGGGAAAATGTACTCTAATATTTTCTCCCCTTTGTGTTCCTAATTATCCATTTTACCTAATGGAGTGTATTAAATTGTTTACAAATAGTTTCTTTATTTTTATTTTCTCTTTTGAAATAGCTGATTTTGCCTTTTGTATCCCGATCCATATTGAATATTTCTCAACTTAACTTCTGGTTACAAAAACAAACAAACATGTAAACAAATTGTTTTATGTAAAATAATGCAGCCATACTTGTGCGCAAACCCGATCAAGTTTAACCAAGTGCACTAACCCCACGAGAGAGAGAAAAAGAGAGAGAGAGAGAGAGAGAGAGAAAGAGAGAGAGAGAGAGAGAGAGAGAGAGAGAGAAAGAAAGAAAGAAAGAAAGAAAGAAAGAAAGAAAGAAAGAAAGAAAGAAAGAAAGAAAGAAAGAAAGAAAGAAAGAGAAAGAGAGATATTTAGGTAAAATATATATAGGAATATCTGTAAGTTTGGATTTTGGAATTCCAGGTTTTGGGGATTTGTACCTGTATATACATTTTTAAACATGTATATGTATGTATCTCCCTTTTCCTGCCTTTTCTTTTTTCTACCTGAGACCTCCTATCTTTGAGCCCATTATAACTTTTATATTAGATAGTTACTGTACTTTTAAATATATTTTTGATGTGTTTTGTTCAACTTTTTTGTCAAGTGTAACAGTTAACCAGAGCTCTGAAGTCGTGCTATCCCGATGCGAGTTAAAATCAATTGTGCTCCAGCGAACATGATTACTTTCAACCTGTAATATGCGCACTACTTCCGACGCATGAAAAGAGCCGTGATAAACCCCTTTTTGCATTCGTGTAACAGTTAGCTCTCCACTTGTAATCTAGCCCATAATTAGGTTTTCTCTCCATACAAGATCAGCCCACTTTATTGGGTTGTCATGGTTTCAGTTGGCAGAACTGGCTATTTTCATATACAAAAATATACATAAAGAAACAATTTTTCATACATTTTAAACTTTGCTGGTGGTACAACAAGGAATTGGAAACACATTGAGGAGAAACCAATTTTACAGTCCACTGTCCCTTTAATGCCCTGTTGCTGGTATAAAGCTCTTGCAAAGGGATACATACACAGAAGTAATGCACTACTGGGAGCTAGCTAAATACATCTGGTAAGCTAATGACAATAGTGTGTAGTCACCAATCACCAGCCAGCTCCCAGTAGAAAGTTGCTGCTCCTGACCCTACCTAGATATGCTTTTCAACAAAGGATACTAATAGAATGAGGTAAATTTGATGATAGAATTAAATTGATAATTGCATTACTCTATCTGAACCATTAAAGTTTAATTTTGACTTTGATGTCACTTTATCTTATCATACTACCATCCTTTTAGAGTGACATAGAATATGTATTTTTTTCGTTATTACATCTAAAAGAGGGAGTTTTAAAATGCATTCCTTTTTTAAACTGATGTCACTATTTTTTAAAGCTATTTTTTCACCTTCAGAATGTAAAATTTTGTGTCATGTCAAAAGGATCTAATGTTTATATTATTTGTATTTCTATTCATTTTCTGCACCAAGTATATATTTTCTAGCTTTCAATTATTAAAGGGACACTAAATTAAATATTAAATGTTCAGGTCTGGCCTCGTAATATTTCCTTTACTTCAACTTATTTTTTTCTTTGTGCTGGATGGAATATTCGATAATATCAACATACTTGCCGTATAATGGAAATATATAACAAAAGTTATATAGACATTTTCTGCTTATAAATTAACAGGATCACTTCAAGCAATCAGCCTTTACGGACAACATCTAAGGAAATGATTAACTTTAAATGTTGCTGATCTCTGAGGCTCTGTAATGGCACTGGGGTAGACTTGCATAATTTGATCATTGATCTTTGTTTCATTGTGTGAAATGCTCATCCATAGTGTGATCTGGAGAATAGACTCCAAGTGGTGTGTTTCACTATCTCATAGGTGACTTGGCAGCTCTGTCATGTATTTACTGTGTGGTGACACAATTTATTGCAGCTCTATCAGCTAAAGGGTTACAATACATGAATCAAAGCAGTTAAATAAAATGAGTATGTAAACTGATCTTAATCAAAAGAACAAATTATTGTTTACTTAACCATTATTAAAAAAAAAAACAACATAATTTAATATTGAGATAAACAATATAAAACACAGGTTATAAATCTCACATCCACCAGCCCCCTCCTGTGATCGCATAATGACATGATAATCTTAATTTTATATATTTTTTTGCATATATGAGAAAATGGAGTTCCCTATCTGCTCAGCCTTTGAGGACAACTAAAGATTGATTGCAGCAATATCTATGACACTCTAATGCTAGGTTTGTAGCTATTCCTTGTCAGTTTTTCCATTATGCTCAACATGGAATCTACACTAACCTTAAAGGGACACTGAACCCAATTTTTTTCTTCCATGATTCAGATAGAGCATGGAATTTTAAGCAACTTTCTAATTTACTCCTATTATCAATGTTTCTTCGTTCTCTTGCTATCTTTATTTTAAAAGCAGGAATGTAAATCTAAGCAGCCAGCCCATTTTAGGTTCAGCACCATGGATATCGCTTGCTTATTGGAGGCTGACATTTACCCACCAATAAGAAAGCATAACCCAGGTTCTCAATTAAAAATAGGACGGCTCCAATGCATCACATTCCTGCTTTTTAAATAAAGATAGCAAGAGAATGAAGAAAAATTGATAATTGGAGTAAATTAGAAAGTTGCTTAAAATTGCATACTCTGTCTGAATCATGAAAGAAAAAATTTGGGTTTAGTGTCCCTTTAAATTGACCGCACACCTTTAGACTGCACAGTAAAACAACTTTGCAGTATACTTTTATTATTTACCTTACTATTGTTTCCTGTGATTTAACTTTAGAAATTTGGGTTTTTTCCAGTCCTAAAAACTGCTCTTCATTAGCCTATCCCTGCCACATATCTTTCCCTAAATGGCTTTAACAGGGATGAAAAGATAAACTGCAAAGCAATGGAAATGTTGCTAATATATCTATTGCTTTGCAGTTTGATATGACCATGACTAGCTGTGTTTCCTCCGGTAACAAATATAGATTGGCTCCCCAGAGGCACGCAGTGGGTGGAGTTTAGCTATTGAAAAACAATTGCAGCAAACAATGTGTTTCAGAAATGTGCTCACTCATGATATGTTAATTTATTGCATGAATGCAGAAAAATCTTATAATTATTTACAAGCTACTGTCATTTTATTAGCAACATAAGCATTTTCCTACAGGCACGTGCAACATAAGCTGAGGGTAGAATGAAAGCTCGGGTTGCATTTTTAAACATGTTTATAAATAAAGCACATTCCACCCTCCTCTCAGTGTGGGAAAAGAAAGGTGATATTTTACTTGCACTCGTATTTTACATATGCTACAGGATGTATAGAATAACACGGTTTACAAATTCTTAGTTTTACATATTTCTCACAGAAATTGCATTGATATGATTATTCAACAAGTGAACTTTACTATTTTTTAAATTAATAATAAATTGATGATAGAGCAAAGGGTAGAATGCAATGTCTGTGCTCGTGAAGACCTGGGGTCACTGCCTTGCTCCCCAATAGATAATCAATCAAATAGTCGGTCCACAGCACAATAATATAAAAGTTCACTTTATTAGAAACAGGGTAAAACAAAAAAAATTTAGTTTTACCCTGTTTCTAATAAAGTGAACTATTATATTATTGTGCTGTGGACCAACTATTTGATTGATTTGTTTAATTAGTATAATCATTGATATTTAAAGGAACACTAAACCCAATTTTTTTTCTTTCATGATTCAGATAGAGCATGGAATTTTAAGCAACTTTCTAATGTACTCCTATTATCAATTTTTCTTCTTTCTCTTGCTATCTTTATTTTAAAAGCAGGAATGTAAATCTTAGCAGTCATCCCATTTTAGGTTCAGCACTATGGATAGTGCTTGCTTATTGGAGCCTTACATTTACCCACCAATAAGCAAGCATAACCCAGGTTCTCAAACAAAAATGGGCCGGCTCCTATGCATCACCTTCCTGCTTTTTAAATAAAGATATCAAAATAACAAAGGAAAATTGATAATAGAAGTAAATTAGAACGTTGCTTAAAAATTGCATGCTCTATCTGAATCATGAAAGAAAAAATGTGGGTTTAGTGTCCCTTTAACCAATATCATTCAAACATTCTCAGAAGGGAAACGTCATTGTATTCGACCCAAAGCAAATTTGTGTAAGAAAGAGCTTTTTTTGCACCTATTATGAGCAACATACTTGCTATATGATAAAATATGTAGCAGATATTATATATTAATTTTGCTGCTTATAATTGGGGATGGGCGAATGTGGTGAAAGTGCAATTCACTTGGTAGAACGAATAGTCCTGTGGACATTCGTTTTGGACAATCAAACGTTGATAAGAATGAAAAGCCTTTAAAATTTGTTAATCTAATGTTATTTCCTGTTTTTGAATTACTCTTCTTTTCGAATGTTCATAATTAGATTGAATATCCACATTCGAAATGTTGAATGTAACATTCTATTTAACAAATAGTATTCAGAAGTTCATTAGTTCATGTGGTAGGGAATTTAGTAATTTGATACATAATAAATACAAGTATATTGATTCAAATTTTTCTATTTAGAATATTGCATAATTTGAATATTACATTTAAGGAGAGCATTAGAAATACTATTACAAATATATTGATTTGAAATTTTCTAAATCGATTACATAATTCGATTTGAATTATGCAATATTTGAATTAGAAAAATTTGAATTGAATATACATTTAAAGATAGAATTATAAATACGGTTACATTAATTTTAGAATGTTGTACAAATATTCAAAATTCTAAATGAACTAGCGAATGTGCTAAAATATGTTTCATTTTTTTGAATGTTGCAAAACATTCACCCATCCCTATTATTTACAATTACAAATTACAAAAGACTGTGGAGAATACTTCAAAGTGGTACGTGCAGCTGTATTTTAACCATTTGCATTACAAAAGTATATAACATTGATTAATTATTTGAATGGGTTGTATCATATAAATATTTATTTAAAGGGACATTCTAATGTAAACTTTATCCATTCTAATTCATTATAGGATGAGATTTTCTCATTGCTTACCCCTTCCGGAGTGACAATATTCTACACAGACTCTGACATTCACTTGCTATGTTCTACTCAGGAAGTGCAATACGTGCAGCTACCATGAAAGACTTTACCTATGGGTTTAACCTATATGCAAGGTTTAAACACATAAGGGTCAATCACAATCAAGGGTTCTATAACTTCCAACGTTTTTCAGCCACAGATAAGCAGTTTTCAAATTCAATCCAATCACAATCATTTCCATTGATTTTCGGCACCAATAAATCATTATGGGTTTTGCAAAAAAAGAAAAGATTACATGTACAGTCCTGTTCAAGGTGATCATAATCCATTTCCTTGATTTTTATCAACAGATTTTTGGGCCCATTTTTTCACTTATCAAATTAAACAGCCAAAGGGACTTGATAAAACACCAAACTGAATTTTTCCATTTATTTGTGAGTATTCAAAGATGTTTTGAAATGAAAAAGTTGTTTTTTTGCACATGGGCAAAACATACTGAAAATATCTGAGAATGTCATATTAGATGGTATAGACTCATTACCCTTCTATTTATCTCTATTGTCTTCACTAGTGAGCATTCTTAAAATGTATGTATGTAAATGTATTTATTAAATAGATATGTGATTTTACACTGGAAATGTGAAAATACAGAGATCTAGAAAAATTGTTTGACAACAGTATTCTTACAATGTTTATGTTTCTTCCGGTAATGTTAAGTATTCTCATTTTTGAAAACTTGATTTGAATTGGCAATCGCATTGACTTGAACAAGATGTTATTATTTGCCGTTCGTATGTTTACAAGTGTTCAACATATTTTAAAAGTTAAGAAGTTTTTTTAAAACACAAGTGAAAAAAAATCATGTCTTAAAAACACACTATTTTCCTTATGAAGTATGTTGTATTGCAACCTGGTGTTAGTAATAGAAAAATTGAAGGATTGTAAAATGCATTATATCCCTTAAAAAAATAATAATAATAAATATATATATGTATATATATATATAATGCAGTTGTTCTATAAAGTAAAACAGTAAAACCCTGCTCTGTATAGTGAGAATATAAATTATCTCTGTGTAGAATTAAGCACTGGTGAGATTTAGCACTTAAAGGGACATTAAACACTAAGGGCTAGATTACAAGTGGAGAGCTAATTTATCGCACGCCAGAGACCAGATATCTGGTTCATTTTCTAAATGTCCCCTTATTGCCCCCAAAATATAGCGTAGTGTAGTTTAATAAAATTTTAAAAAAAGAGTAGCTTTTTTTTTTATTTATTTTTTAAAATAATAACTGCATGAAGCAGTTATGAGGGGTTAAAGTGAGCGGGTCTGGAGTGTTAGAAAAAAATGGCACTTTAAAGTGCCTTTACATTGCTGTCTATGGGGAACTGTGTGTGTTCTCTATAAATATATATGTATATGCTTATGCACATGTATACACACAGATACACAGTCACACACACACACATGCATACACACAAACACACACGCACATATACAGACGCACACACACACGTACAAATGCACAAATACAAACGCACACACATGCCTATACACAAACACACATACACACACAGATACACACACACGCACACATATACACACATACATACACACACACGCACACACACATGCATTCACACACGCACACATGCATACATACACACACATTACATATACACACAAATACATATGCCTGCAGACAACAAGGCTAGCCGCAGTCATTAGATTAAAGTGCATTGTTGTACAGTTGTTATCCATTAAAGCCAATTAGGAAAGTAAGTGTAGCACGGTTAGCCTTGACAAGTCTGCAGTGTGCATTCCCCGCTCTGAAAATTAGAAACTCCACACCTTTCAGAGTTTAGTGACATGAAAGGGGCCAAAATAAATAATGAATGTATATTGCAAAGTTGTTATACTATCTATAAATAAATATTTTGTTTTAGAATCTCAAGGCGTTTACTGCCCCTTTAAATCTAGAAATGGGTGAATGCTGCAATTTTAACATTCTAATTGCTTTTAAACATTCCCTTGGCTTTCATTCAACCAGTTAAATATTTTTACAGAATGAATATTACACATATTACATTGACTAGAGATTCCCATTGATTTATGCAGAAGTCTGTGAGGATCAACAATGAAGTGTTGAGCAGTTTGATACATCAATAAACTCAGAGGCAATAATTAGACATTTCTTTAACAAGTGGGGCAAAATGATACAATCCTTCCTCCGCGAGAGCCAGAGTCAGTTGATTCGCCCCTTTTTTGGTTCTGAGGTTTTGAACCGTGCAATGGAGATTTGTGTAGAGACATATGAGCGGGTGTGAGACTAATATCATTTTTAGTCCTTTTTTTTTCTACAGTTTATGCCAGTACATTGGAGACTCGGAATTAAAAGAGAAAAAGGGTGTCCTAGTTTATTTGTGTGATTTCATTTGCTGAGTTATTAGGCCAGCTAATTTATTGTTCTTGCTTTTTTTGTAGTAGTATTATATAATACAATACATTTTTGGCTGGTATTTGCACCCTGGTGCTTGTAATACAACATAAGAAATGCTATGTTTTTGTTTTTGAGTCTGCGTTGTACTGATTATAATGTCAATAAAAATTGAAAAGAAAAACAAAAAAACAATCAAATGTTGATGCAGGTACAAATCCCCAACTCCATTATTCCAAAATCCAAACATTCTGAAATCCAAAGCTTTTTAATAATATATATATTTTTAATAAAAATAACATTATTCAAATGTACTATTTTCACTGCCTGTAAGTTACAATCTTCTCTGTCTAAAATGCAAATAATAGTCTATATTTATTTGAAACAACAAATATTACCTTTCTGATTGCAGTACTGTACTATCTTTCTGAGTGTACTATGTATACAAAAGTATTAAAAATTATATAAACTACCTTTAGGTTGCATGTCTAAGCTGTATTATGATATGTAAATATCCCATAAATGACATTATATTGTTGTCTACGCTTGGTTCCATCCCCTCTCCAAACTGTCCCATTTCACAGATGCAAATATTCCTAAATCTAAACTATTCCTAAATCCAAACCTTTTCCGGTCCCAAGCAGTTTGGATAACGGCTTTTCTAGCTGTATATGAATAGTCAAAAATTACATTAGATGATCAAAAGTTACATATGTTAAAGGGGGAAATAACATTTTCTAAGGGGAAAAAAAGAATATTGAATGTTCTGCAAATATTCAACAAACATTTAGAAGAAATATGCCAAATATTTATTTTTTTAACCAAAGGAAAGAAAATTTGCCCATCCCTACTGAAATCTAAGATATCATTGCAATGTGCCAGAAATATGCTGCAGCCACAACTTATGCTAGAATAAAATGCTTACTGGGCTTGTTATATCAAAAAGTTCAATGATTCAAGTGAATAGTCGAAACTGTTTCTTTACTGCGGATGTTGTAGGCATCTGTTCTGAATGTAGCAGCTCTCTCACTAATGATGGGAAGGTAGCAAAATATTATTGTTAAACACTGACAGTTTTTATAAACCAGGCCCTGTAAGATAAGGGGGTTTATGTTGATTTATTGTGAGAAAGTTCACATCCGGTGCTTTTTTTTTTTTTTTTTTAGAACCAGACCTATTAGCTTAAAGGGACGTAAAACCCATTTTTTTTTCTTTCATGATTTAGATAGAACATAACATTTTAAACAACTTTCTAATTTACTTCTATAATCACATTTTCTTCGTTTTCTTGTTATTCTTATTTGAAAAGCAGAAATGTAAGCTCAAGAGTGTGCACGTGTCTGCAGCACTATATAGCAGCAGTTTTGCAACAATGTTATACATTAGCAATAGCACTAGATGGCAGCACTATTTCCTGTGCTGTAGTGCTTCAGGCATGTGCACGCTACCAACCTAGGTATCTCTTTAACAAAGAATAACATGAGAATTAAACATTTTTGATAATAGAAGTAAATTGGAAACTTTTTAAAAATTGTAGTCTCTATCTGAATAATGAAATAATTTTTGGGGGTTTAATGTTCCTTTAAGTGGTTTCCATTCTGCAAGAATTCTGCAGTGAAAGAGTTAACTGAATATGAAAAATCCTTAACACATCAGTTATCAATTGACATTTCTTTCATTTTTTTTTTTCAAGTGACCTAAAAACAAATCTAAGAAAGCTACAATAAGTAATGAATATATATATATATACACACACACACACACACACAACAGCCATAACAATAGCCTCCTTATAGGGGAAACTACTCAAATTTGATAGGAAATTAAAGTATTATTTTTTATATATATTTTTTGTTTATGCATTAGAAATTAAATGTTGAAGTGAAAAAGATCTGTGTGCAAAATAAATATTGTAAAAGTAGTTTAAACTGTAATTTCACGGTTTTTGTGGGCCTGTGACACGTCTTAAAAAACAGCATGAATGTTGTTTATCTAACTTTTTTCTGTGGCCAATTAGGGACAAGCTACTACACATATTAGCCAATAGTTGTTCAGCATATAGGAGTGTCAGTGTTCTTCATTCCACAGAATCCATTCCGGTATCTAGAGGAGAGTGGAAAAGCTACACGTTTCAGAGTTAAATTAATAGAAAAAAAAGCTAAATCAATTCTGAAAGTTCATCACAAAGTTTTTTTGTTTTTTTTTATTTTTATTATGCATAATTATAGGGGAATTAAAATTTGAGTTGAATGTCTCTTTATACAAAGTATTTAAAGGGGCAAACAGGTATTTTAGCACTAGAAACAATTATGATTGTGTAAACAGGACTGTAAGAGTTTTCCTTAGCATTTAGTGAACATTCATTCCAGAGACCAGTGATGCAGAAATATGCACTTCATGTTAGTTTTCATCAAGAAAAATAAATATATATATATATATATATATATATATATATATATATATATATATATACATACACACACACAGGGGCCTATCTATTAAACTTGACGGCCCGTGTACGATCGGGTTGATTGACTGCTGGCGGCCCATTGGCCACAAGTCTGCAGGGGGTGGCGTTGCACCAGCAGCTCTTGTGAGCTGCTGATACAATGCTGAATACGGAGAGTGTATTGCTCTCCGCATTCAGCGATGTCTTGCGAACCTGATCCGCATTTGTTAAATTGGCCTCACAGTATCCCACAAAAGTGAGTACACCCCTCACATTTCTGTAAATATTTTATTATATCTTTTCATGTGACAACACTGAAGAAATGACACTTTGCTTCAATGTAAATAAGTGAGTGTACAGCCTGAATAAAAGTGTAGATTTGCTGTCCCCTCAAAATAACTCTACACACAGCCATTAATGTCTAAACCATTGGCAACAAAAGTGAGTACACCCCTAAGTGGAAATGTCCAAATTGGGCCCAATTAGCCATTTTCCCTCCCTGGTGTCATGTGACTCGTTAGTGTTACAAGCAGGGCCGGATTTACAATGAGGCAGAGTAGGCATGTGCCTACAGGCACCTTCCATAGAGAGGTGTAATGCTCATGGGATATTTCCCTGTCAGACCAAACTTGGCCAGTAGTCTTCTTATCTCGGCGTCAAGTGGAAAGATAAGGAAATATTCCAGAACAAAGTGAGTTCAAGAAATGAAATAAGCAGTACTCACGGTAGGCAAGGTAGTCCTTCACGGCAATAAGATTAAGGCAGAGACAGGCAGAGTTCGGCAACAGAAAGGCAATTCAGCAGTATAGCAGTTCAGAAGTAAACCAATAGAATGGTCAGGAACAGGCAGGAGTCAGCAACATAAGGTATCCCAGCAGTTTAGCAGTTCAGGGGTAAACCAATAGAAAGGTCAGACAGGCAGAGTTTAGTAATGATAAGGCAATCCAGCTATTCAAGGGTTAAACAGGCAGAGTGGTCAGGCAGGCAGAGTTCAGTAACGATAAGCCAATCTAGCAATTCAAGTAATAAAGCACCTAGGAGCACACACAGTAACACCTATACTTGGGCAATGAATGCAGGAAACAGAGGTACTTACATAGGGGTAGAGTCATGCCAGGGAGGGCACTCAGCTGCCATCAGGACCGGCATCAGAGTAACTTGATGTGCAATGACAACATCATCGCCGCTTGCCAGAAGCAACCGCCGCATCCAAGGCAACGGCCGCTGCATCAATGGTAACGACCATGATAACAGAGCAGTGTGACAAGGGGCACCTGTCTCTCTGCTCCATATGCCTTTACTGCACACCTCTGCAGCTCTACCCTCACTTACAATAGTAGATAATAACTTTGCACTAAACAAAGATGGCCGCCACACTGGCCGGTCTGTTTCTCCAGTTAATGCGGACAGAGCAGCCTGAGAGTAAGTGTGTGAGGGGTGTCAGTGAGTGACTATTTGTGCACTATTACAGAGCGCTCTGAGTGCACAGTGGGCATGTATCAGCTGCAGCAGCGGCAGCTGTCAAAATCAAAATGACAGATCGTACAGTCAGAGGGCAGTCTTTTTATATAAAATACCATAGTATGAATATTATTTCTAAAATGCAAAATGCCAGGGCTGTTGCACAGGATAAACACACTTTACA
The DNA here is from genome assembly GCF_027579735.1 of Bombina bombina. Classification (NCBI taxonomy): domain Eukaryota; kingdom Metazoa; phylum Chordata; class Amphibia; order Anura; family Bombinatoridae; genus Bombina; species Bombina bombina. The sequence continues at coordinate 178,942,403 of NC_069506.1, read as the reverse complement.
AAAACAACTGACCCTTGTTTGATTGTGCACATTGCAGGCATGGTCAGCAAAGTTTCTAAATGAAGCCCCAGTCTAGAAAACCTGCACTTTTCTTTTATAAATTATATAAAAAAAATACTGTTCTGACTGGAATCTCATCATACTGGGCAAATACTGTCTGGAGTGTTTTGTTATAGATCATGGACTGCCTTTTATGTGGCAAAATTAGCAGCTGCTGTAAAAAAAATCATAATTCTATAAAGTTTTAGGCTATATCTATAGGTTCATACATGTGAACCGGGAGCGTGTGGGGGGCGCATTAGATTTTGGTGCCTACAGGTACCTGGCCTGTAAATCCGGTCCTGGTTACAAGGTCTCAGGTGTGAATGGGGACTGGAGCAGGTGTGTTAAATTTTGTGTTATCGCTCTTACACTCTCTCATACTGGTCACTGGCACGTCATGACAAAGAACTCTCTGAATAAAATAATTGTTGCTCTACATAAAGAACGTCTAGGCTATAAGAAGATTTGCCAAGACCCTGATGCCAAGACCCTGAAACTGAGCTGCAGCACGGTGGGCAAGATAATACAGCGGTTTAACAGGACAGGTTACACTCAGAACAGGCCTCGCCATGGTCGACAAAAAAAGTTGAGTGCACGTGCTCAGCGTCATATCCAGAGTTTGTCTTTGGGAAATAGACGTATGAGTGCTGCCAGCATTGCTGCAGAAGTTAAAGGGGTGGGGGGTCAGCCTGTCAGTGCTCAGACCATACGCTGCACACTGCATCAAAATGGTCTGCATGGCTGTCATCCCAGAAGGAAGCCTCTTCTAAACATGATGCACAAGAAAGCCCGCAAACAGTTTGCTGAAGACAAGCAGACTAAGAACATGGATTACTGGAACCATGTCCTGTGGTCCTATGAGACCAAGATAAACTTATTTGGTTCAGATGGTGTCAAGCGTGTATGGCGGCAACCAGGAGAGGAGTACAAAGACAAGTGTGTCTTGCCTACAGTGAAGCATGGTGGTGGGAGTGTCATGGTCTGGGCCTGCATGAGTGCTGCCGGCACTGGGAAGCTACAGTTAATTGAGGGAACCATGAATGCCAACATGTACTGTGACATACTGAAGCAGAGCATAAACCTCTCCCTTCCGAGTATTCCAACATGATAACGACTCCAAACACTCCTCCAAGACGACCACTGCCTTGCTAAAGAAGCTGAGGGTAAAGGTGATGGACTGGCCAAGCATTTCTCCAGACCTAAACCCTATTGAGCATCTGTGGGGCATCCTTAAATGGAAGATGGGGGAGTGCAAGGTCTCTAACATCCACTAGCTCCGTGATGTCGTCATGGAGGAGTTGAAGAGGACTCCAGTGGCAACCTGTGAAGCTCTGGTGAACTCGATGCCTAAGAGGGTTAAGGCAGTGCTGGAAAATAATGGTGGCCACACAAAATATTGACACTTTGGGCCCAATTTGGACATTTCTACTTAGGGGTGTACTCACTTTTGTTGCCAACGGTTTAGACATTAATGGCTGTGTGTTGAGTTATTTTGAGGGGACAGCAAATTTACACTTTTATACAGGCTGTACACTCACTACTTTACATTGTAGCAAAGTGTCATATCTTCAGTGTTGTCACATGAAAAGATATAATAAAATATTTACAAAAATGTGAGGGATGTACTCACTTTTGGGGGATACGGTGTGTATATATATATATTTATATATATATATATATATATATATAATTTATTTTTTGCTTCAGACTTGAGAAAGGATTCAGTAAGTTATTTTTCTGAAAGCTTGTCAACTTATAAATGTATAGTTAGTAGGGTTGCCACCCATCCCTTAAAATACAGAACACTTATGAGTTACACATGCTGCATGGTGTGCAGGGAGGAATATAAATAGTGCTGTCCAGAAACACAATACATGTTCCTCCCTGCACACCCTGCAGAATGTTTTACTCATAAGTGTCCAGGAAAACATGGCTGAGGTGGCAACTCTAATAGTTAGTCCAATAAAAAAAAGTTTTATTGCTCAAAGCAATACTCTTGTTATTTTGATATCTAAATCTCTGGACTAACATGGCTACTCCAATCAACGTATATATATACACATGCTAAATAATTACAGAAATCTATGTCCACAGACACATTATAATATAAATATTACAGTACTATACCCATTATTTTTCCTTAAACAGATGCAATTTCAGTGCCACAAACTTTTGATTTACAGCCCCACAAATGTTAAGCCCACTACATTAGCAGGTAATCCATCATGTCAAAACATTTGGTCCAGTATATGTTTAACTTCATCTGGTGAATTTTGCCTCTGGCAACAGCGAGTTAATTTATTTGGCTTAGCATAGGCAATCAGATCAGAGATTTTTTCCTAATTATTTTACATATAAAGTTTTGGCTCAGACGTCTAAAAAGGAAATACTAAGCCAAAATCAGATGAGACCCTTCCAAGCTTGATACTATCACACATAGTTAATACGTTATTTCACAATGATGGTTTTGTTATTTTCTATAGCCCTCTCCCAATCCCTTTGACTGGAAACAGTTTGTAGGCAGTTGACCCCTGGGATATCTTATGAAACAGATAACTGCCAGCTGGTTGTTCTCTAGGCTTTGCCTTGAAACTCTGCTTGAAATGTTCCTGCTCACTTTAGAAAGACAAACAGTAAAAGGGGATTTTTTAACATAAAACATTTATTACCGTGAGTAAATATTTATATATCACATTCAGATTTTTCTGATATCTGCTAGATTAGGCAGCAAAGACAACTCCCTTAAAGATACATGACACTCACAGCTGAATGTGTAGAGGGGGATTTTTTTTAAAGGAACATTACAATGTAAATGTATTGTTCCTTTAAAGGGATAGTAAACCAAATTGATTCTTTATCTTTATTCATTCTCTTGGTATCTTTATTTGGAAAAAGTAGGAATCTAAGTTAAGAAGCCTGCCCATTTTTGGTTCAGCACCCTGGCTAGTGTTTGCTGATTGTTGGCTACATTTAAAAATGGGCTGGCTCTTAAAGAGACAGTCTACCATAGAATTGTTATTGTTTTAAAAGATAGATAATCCCTTTATTACCCATTCCCCGGTTTTGCATAAACAACACAGTTATATTAATATACTTTTTACCTTTGTGATTACCTTGTATCTAGGAACCTTCTTCCAGCCCCTGATCACATGACTGTGACTGTTTATTATCTATTGTCTTAAATTTAGCATTGCTTTGTGCTAAATCTTAAATAACTCCCTGTACCTGAACACAGTGTTATCTATATGGCCCATGTGTACTTTCTGTTTCTTTGTGTTGTAAAGAGATTTAAAAAGCATGTGATAAGAGGAGGCAGCCCTCAAAGGCTTAGAAATTAGAATATGAGCCTACCTATGTTTAGTTAAACTAAGAATACCAAGAGAAAAAAGCAAATTTGATGATAAAAGTAAATTGGAAAGTTGATTACCAAGAGAAGGAAAAAATTATGATAGGAGTACATTAGAAAGTTGCTTAAAATTGCATGCTCTATCTGAATCATGAAAGTTTCATTTTGACTTGACCGATCCGCCTCTGCTGGGATGAAGATAGAAGATGCCGGTCACGTGATGGATACAGATGGAGCTGCCTGGATGAAAATGCTTCGCCGCTGGGATGAAGATCTTTTGCCGGAATTCAGCAACTGTGAGTACCGATTTTGGGGTTAGTGTTAGATATTTTATTTGTTTTTTGGGGTGTTTTTTGTTTTTAGATTAGGGCTTTTTTTTATGGGCTGAAAAAAAAACTGAATGCCCTTTTAAGGGCAGTAAAAGAGCTGAATGCCCTTTTAAGGGCAATGCCCATACAATTGCCCTTTTCAGGACAATGGGTAGATTAGGATTTTTTTTAGTTAGGTTTTTTTCATTTTGAGGGTTTGGGGGGTGGAGTTTGTAATGTTAGGGGGTGTTTGTTGTAATGTTATTAGCAAAAGAGCTGTTAACTTTAGGGCAATGCCCTACAAAAGGCCCTTTATTATTATTATTATTATTATTATTGACTTTTATTTTAAATCATCAACATACAGCACAGATTTATACAAGGTTTGAACATAGCTACCATAGATGAAAGAAACTGGTTTCTTATGTATACACATATTTGCGTAAAAATATATACGTATGTGAAAAATGTTGATTATGGAAAGAACAAAACAGGGGATATCATAAATGTATATTCCAAAATAATATGGATTATAAACAATATAGAGGGTGAAAGATATATGTAGAGGAAAAGCAATCAATGGCAAAGTGCTTTTGTTGGAATGTTATTCCAAGATTTCTCGGCAGAGACCTCGGCCAAGAGAAAATTAATGTCACCCTTTTGTTCACAGCTGATCAAAACAAATTACAACGTTAGACCAGTGTATCCAGCCAAGTTAATTATTTTAACAGAAGAAGGGCCTAAGACCCTTGAAACACCTCAGGAAGCGAGAATATTCTGTAGAGAGAAAGGGATTAACCAATAACATAGGTAGATGTCATAGCGCAGAATCTACACTACACTCCCTACTTTAAAAGAAGAGGTTAGTTAAGTATATGACAGGAACGTTTTCTTATGGGATGCGATTTACACACAAGGTAAAAATAGGTTTAAGGAGGAATAGATCAAGGAAATACAGACTACATATAAAGGGAACTGGATGGTTACAGCTTACCCTTAAATTGAGTTATTGTACAAAGAGGGTAATGAAAGACACAAATGGTTATTTCCCTAGACAAATGTTATTTGAACAGCCGTTGCTGAGGTTTTGTTTTATTATATATAGGGGGTTTTACCCTAGCGATTATACGAAATGTAATGCTTCTGAAGTGTTTTGGGGGGGGGGGAAGGGAGAGGGGGGTTTTTTTTTTGTCCCGTGTTTTTTTTTTTTTTTTTTTTCTCTCTTGCCCTCTCTCCATGTCTTTATCTCTCGTTGTTCTTTTTGTGATGGTTTGCCAGGTAAAGTGGCTGTATAATAAGGAGTATCAACTTAGAATAAATGAATGAGAATTTAAAAATAGCTTCATGGAACGTGGGCGGAATATCATCCCCATTAAAACGGAAATCAATTATTAAATTACTAGGAATATGCAAACCACAAATAGTGATGTTACAAGAGACACACCTGCCGGAGAAAGAAGCTGCTAAATTAAAAATAAAATGGGTAGGCGAGGTAATATCGTCTGACTATGATAAAAGGAAAAATGGGGTGGTATTATTAATAAATAAACTACTAACATATAAAATAACTAAGAAAATAATAGATCCACTAGGCAGATTCTTGATTATCCATATTGAAATTGATAGAAAATTGTTTATTTTGTGTAATGTATATGGACCGAATAAAGTAGATGGGCAATTTTGGGATACACTAGCAGGGAAACTAATGGCTTATAGAGACCAAGATTTGATTATAGGGGGAGATTTCAATTTGGTTTTCTCGCCTAATTTAGATAGGTTAAGTAGTAAATGTAGGGCTAGAAGAGACAGAGAATTACGAATCTTACACACATTTTGCCATAAAACTGGAACAAAAGACATCTGGAGACTTCAAAATCCAGACAATAGAACCTTTACATGTATCTCCCAATCACACCAGACGTTTTCAAGGATTGATATGTTCCTAATAACTGATATAATGACGGGTAAGAAAGTAAGGGCAGAAATAGGCGACATTAAGTTATCAGATCATGCTGTAATTCTATTAGATCTAGAGTTAAAAACTTTCCAAAAACAAGCTAGCAATGACGTATTTTTTCCCAAACATTTAGCAAAAAATGCTAGTTTTCAGAATTGGCTGAAGAGCAGATGGCAAGAGTATGCATTACATAATAGGGCATATGAAAACAAACCCGAAATATTTTGGGAATGTGGTAAAGCAGTACTAAGGGGGGAGGTAAAGGCATACCTCTGCAAAATTAAGAAAAAAAAGAAACAACAGGAGGAACAGCTTTCCAATGCAGTAAGGAATAGTTTTAATGCATATATAGCCCACCCAAAGAGAATGTTTTGGGAGAAATACATAAATTTAAAGACCCAGAGAGACTTACTTATAAAGCAAAATATGATTCAGGAAGAAATGCGTATAAAAGCACTATACGGCGGCTTCAGGGGAAGGTCAGCCAAATATTTAGCCTCTATAACCAAAAGTAGAACAAAAAATAATATAGGGGTTATTAAACGAGGGTCAGAGAGAGCTACCTCAAATGAAGAGATACAGAAGATCTTCATAGAATTTTTTAAGAATATATATACAGCAAGGATAACCAATATAGAGACCAAAGAAAAATTCTGGGAGAAGGTAAAATTACCTAAACTGTCACAGGACATAATGGAAAGTATTAATTCACCAATCTCATTGATTGAAATAGAACAAGGGATAAGGAAGCTTAAAAATAATAAAGCACCAGGGCCTGACAGACTACCGGCGGAATTTTATCAAATATTAGTAGAAGAAATAACCCCGGTCCTATATAATGTATATAATGGCTATTTTCTACATCAGAAGCAATGCTCTTCCAGCTTTGCTGCGTCCAACATCTCACTCATCCTCAAAAAAGATAAAGACCCAGAAAATCCAGCATCTTATCGTCCAATTTCATTATTGAACGTAGACTATAAGCTATTAACCGCCATAATTGCTAACCGATTAAAACCCTATATATCAGATATCATTCATGATAACCAAACGGGTTTTATGCCTGGGAGAAACCCTGTTAAAAACATTCGGAAAACAATGTTGATAATAGAACATATACAAAATAAAATAAAAAACAACATAGGAGATGGGATGTTGGACGCAGCAATTTTAGCTGTTGACGCTGAGAAAGCATTTGACTACATTAGCTGGGACCACCTATTTACAACCTTAGAGAAATTCGGATTCAAAGATAATATTATAAATGTTATAAAAATCTTATATAACAATCCGATGTCAGCAGTAGTAGTCAATGGTTTAACTTCTGAAAAGTTTAGGTTACAGAGAGGGACGCGTCAGGGTTGCCCCCTATCCCCCCTGTTATTTAATTTATCGATCGAACCTTTTGCAATTCGTTTAAGAGAATGCCTGTCAGGAATTATTATTGGCGATCAAAAAATGGTGCTTTCACTCTACGCTGATGATTTACTAGTGTACCTAAGCAATATTGAAAAAACTTTACCATTATTATTAGAAGAAACACAGTTATTTAGCGAGATATCAGGCTACACAATTAACTATGGGAAATCAGAATTGTTATGGTTAAAGAAGCCTCCGAAGTTGAAAGGACCATTACCTTTTAAAGAAAAAAAGCATATTAAGTATTTAGGTATTATGCTTTCTAATAATATGACGGAGTGCTATGAATTAAACTACCCTAGGGTATTTAGGGAATGCCAAGGAAAATTATCAATATGGTTCAATCTTCCTATCTCTATAACAGCTAGAATAATGCTAATTAAATCTGTTATATTTCCTAAAATTCTATATCTGTGCCAGAATATCCCTATACTACTACACAAAAAGGATATTAGAGATTTTAACACATATTGTACACAATTTATATGGGCTGGGAAAAGGGCAAGGATCGGACTAGATAAATTACAACTTAACAAACTAGCGGCAGGGCTAGATTTTCCGAATTTGGAGATATACAATTTAGTTACCACATCAAAATATGCAATGGACTGGATAACGTCCCAAGAATATGGAACAATTGGCAATATAGAAAATTATATGGCTGAACCATTTAGGTTGGGAACACTGTTACACTGCCCTATAAATAGAATACCCAAGAAAATTGCAAAAATGACAAGTATCATTAATACTATAAAGGCGTGGCAAAAGGTATGTTCCAGAGTACAGGTTAACCCATTCTGTACAAATGTGCTCAGCATTGGTGGCAACCCGGAATTTCAGCCGGGTTTGTCACAATCAGTATTCCATAGATGGAAAAGGAAAGGCTTAATATTTGTTAGACAACTACTGACGGAAGACCTGTTAGTTAACTCATTCACAAATCTAGCTAAAATTTACGATCTGTCGAAGAAAGATTTCTTTGCTTTTTTACAAGTACGCCACTTCATTAATAGTTTACAAATCAAATATAATCCCAATTGGTCTTTGGGGGTGTTAGAGAATGTCATTAAGCTATATGAAAATGGCAAGACATCAATCTCAATAACGTACAATATAATTAACTCATTTAATAATGAAGGGCATTTACGGGTGATAAAAGATAAATGGCATAGAGAGTTCCCAAATTTAACCCTAAAAGATATTGAGCAATCTTTGAAGTTAAACTATAAATTTTGGGTTCCAACTAATTGGCGAGAATCACACTTGAAGCTAATTAGGAAAGTCTACATAACTAATAGAAATTTATCCAGATGGTACGGGACTACTGTAATGTGCCCGAAGTGTAGTGCAGAGGAAGCGGATATCACTCATTATTTTTGGAGCTGCCCTAAAGTAAATCAATTATGGAGACAAATTAATTATTGGATCAAGAAGAAGCTCGATATAGAATTTGAGATACAAATTTTTCATGTTTTTTTTCTAGTAAAATATTCAGACAGAGCTAAAGAGAATGACTTAATTAATACTATAATTTATATAACTAGAAATCTAATTTTGAAGGATTGGAAAGGGACAAAGGCTCCTAAACTGGTGGCATGTAAAAATGGAGTAGTTAAACAGTGTATGCTAGAACAATATGACTCACGAGAACCATCTAGTCCGCTAGAAGAATTCTTCTTTAAGAAATGGAAAAAGTTAATCCTATCATTACCTCTGAATATACAAATTCAATTTGTTTAGGAACACAGAATATGTAATGATTAATATCATAGCAGGAGTATTTCCGCAGAGTTGGGGTGGATGGTAGAGGAGTAAGAGAGAGAGAGAGGGAAGAAATGGAGAGGGGGGTCCTTATAAATATTATAATTTTTTTTTTTTTTTTTTTTTCTTTTCTTTCCCCCTCCGCTCTCCCCCCCCCCCCCAGTATCATGATATTCTATAATTAATATATTTGGAATCTTTTATTTTTTTCCTCTTCCTTCTGTTGCAATATAAGAAGAAGGTTATGTTTAAGATATTAGATGATAAGATTATTGGTGTTTGTTGTCAGGAGAATTATGTGAACTCTAGCTATAAGAGTTAACTCTGTATTAGTTAGTTCATAACTATAGATGGTACTATAAGAAGTTTATTTTGTAAACATGAATAATGAAGAATGTATTTTTATTTTTATTTTTGTAACTTGGAGAACTAGTATCAATAAAGCTTTAAAAAAAAAAAAAAAAATGGCAAAGTGCCATTAATACACGGTTTTATTGCAGAACCATGTAACCTCATTAAAATTAAAACTTATTATGTAAGAAACATACTACTGATGCGTTTGATAGTGTTACCAGACTCTCACAAGCAGCAGCTGGTCTTTCTCATACCCAGACTTATAGAACATAATATAAGAATACTTGTTAGGGCACAAGATCTTTGCTCAGGAACGAAACTACAGGGGGTGCAGAGGTCGCAATTGTGTTGTTTTTTTGTTTTGTTTTTTTTTACAATAAAAAACGTTGACCTGCGACTGCTTGCACTGATATCATGTGAGTGTGACATGATGCTTCACTAGTGTCTCTGACTACAGGGGTTAGTGTTTCTGTTTTACCCATTGGTGTTTATGTGTGTGTGTGTGTATGTATGTATGTATGTATGTGACTGTGTGTGTGTGTGTGTGTATGTATATGTGTGACTGTGTGTGTATGTATGTATGTGACTGTGTGTATGTGTATGTATGTGTGTGACTGTGTGTGTATGTATGTGTGTGACTGTGTGTGTGTGTATGTATGTGTGCGACTGTGTGTGTATGTATGTATGTGACTGTGTGTGTGTGTGTGTGTGTATGTATGTATGTGACTGTGTGTGTATGTTTGTGGAACCAGCAAATTATAGACCTTGTTATTACAGCATGGGGGGGCAGGGGGTAAACAGTGTCAGTCTATACAGTACCACTATATACAGTACGGGGGGCTGGACCATGTCACAGACTACTGTGGTCACTTTATAAAGTACTGGGGCGGGTAGGGTCAGGCCAGCCATCTCACCGACAGATTACAAACTGTGTCACTGACTCACTATATATAGTACTGGTGGGTTAAATAGTGTCACTATATACAGTAATAGGGGGTCAGACCATCTCACAGACTGTGGGCACAGGGTACCTCCTTTTGCAGACATGTAATCTGATTCACATTTTTTTTCTGTGTTAAAAGTAAAAAAAAAATGTTTCAAATTCACTTTTTTTTGGGTGGGGGGGCCTTCTTAGATTCTTGCACCTGGGCCCTGTGGTTTCTAGTTACGCCTCTGTCTTTGCTACACAGATTACACCCTCATATTCATATATATTTAATTCAAAAGACCCTTTTAAGGGCCCTTGGTAGTTTATGATAGATAATGGGTTTTTTATTTTTGGGTGTTTATTTTTTATTTTTTTTAAAAACAGTGTATTAGAATAGGAATCATTTTTATTGTTTTGGATAATTTCGCTTGTTATTTTTTGTAATGGTAGTTTTTTTATTTTTTCTAATTTTAGTGTTTATTATTATTTTTTGTAATTGTAGTTTTAATTTTTTAGTAGTCTTAGGTTTTTTTTATTTTTAGTAATGTTGGGTTTTTATTTTTAGTAATGTAAGTTTTTTAAGTTTAAGCTTAGGTTTTTTTTTATTTCACAAGGAAGTTTGTATTTATTTTAACTAGGTAGTTAGTAAATAGTTATATTGTAGCTAGCTTAGGTTTTATTTTTATTTCACAGGTAAGTTTGTATTTATTTTTAAATAGGTAGTTAGTTAATAATTGTAACTTTAATTTAGGTCTATTTTAATTATATTAAATTTAGGGATGTTAGGTTTAGGGGTTAATATAGTTTAATTTAGATTGTTGCAATGTGGGGGCGGCAGTTTAGGGGTTAATAGGTTAAGATAGTGTGGGCGATGTGGGGGGCGGCAGTTTAGGGGAAATAGGTTTATTTAATGTTTTAGTTAGTGTTGGCGATATGGGGGGGGGCTGTGGTTTAGGGGAAAATTGGTTTATTTAGGCCTAGATTTGGAGTTCGGCGGTAGCCGTCAAAACCAGCGTTAGAGGCTCCTAACGCTGGTTTTGGCCGCCCGCTGGTATTTGGAGTCAGTGATTAAAGGGTCTAACGCTCACTTTTCAGCCGCGACTTTTCCATACCGCAGATCCCCCTACGCCATTTGCGTAGCCTATCTTTTCAATGGGATCTTTCTAACGCTGGTATTTAGAGTCGTTTCTGAAGTGAGCGTTAGAGCTCTAACGACAAAACTCCAGCCGCCTGAAAATAGCAGGAGTTAAGAGCTTTCTGGCTAACGCCGGTTCATAAAGCTCTTAACTACTGTACCCTAAAGTACACTAACACCCATAAACTACCTATGCACCCCTAAACCGAGCTCCCCCCACATCGCCGCCACTCGATTAAAATTTGTAACCCCTAATCTGCCGACCGCCACCTACGTTATACTTATGTACCCCTAATCTGCTGCCCCTAACCCCGCCGACCCCTGTATTACATTTATTAACCCCTAACCTGCCCCCCACAACGTCGCCGCCAGCTACTTAAAATAATTAACCCCTAATCTTCCGACCGCAAATCGCCGCCACCTACGTTATCCCTATGTACCCCTAATCTGCTACCCCTAACACCGCCGACCCCTATATTATATTTATTAACCCCTAATCTGTCCCCCTCAACGTCGCCTCCACCTGCCTACACTTATTAACCCCTAATCTGCCGAGCGGACCTGAGCGCTACTATAATAAAGTTATTAACCCCTAATCCGCATCACTAACCCTATCATAAATAGTATTAACCCCTAATCTGCCCTCCCTAACATCGCCGACACCTACCTTCAATTATTAACCCCTAATCTGACGACCGGAGCTCACCGCTATTCTAATAAATGCATTAACCCCTAAAGCTAAGTCTAACCCTAACACTAACACCCCCCTAATTTAAATATAATTTACATCTAACGAAATAAATTAACTCTTATTAAATAAATTATTCCTATTTAAAGCTAAATACTTACCTGTAAAATAAATCCTAATATAGCTACAATATAAATTATAATTATATTATAGCTATTTTAGGATTAATATTTATTTTACAGGCAACTTTGTAATTATTTTAACCAGGTACAATAACTATTAAATAGTTAAGAACTATTTAATAGTTACCTAGTTAAAATAATAACAAATTTACCTGTAAAATAAATCCTAACCTAAGATATAATTAAACCTAACACTACACTATCAATAAATAAATTAAACACAATTCCTACAAATAAATACAATTAAATAAACTAGCTAAAGTACAAAAAATAAAAAAGAACTAAGTTACAGAAAATAAAAAAATATTTACAAACATTAGAAAAAAATTGCAACAATTTTAAACTAATTACACCTACTCTAAGCCCCCTAATAAAATAACAAAGCCCCCCAAAATAAAAAATTCCCTACCCTATTCTAAATTAAAAAAGTTACAAGCTCTTTTACCTTACCAGCCCTGAACAGGGCCCTTTGCGGGGCATGCCCCAAGAATTTCAGCTCTTTTGCCAGTAAAAAAAAACATACAATACCCCCCCCCCCAACATTACAACCCACCACCCACATACCCCTAATCTAACCCAAACCCCCCTTAAATAAACCTAACACTAAGCCCCTGAAGATCTTCCTACCTTGTCTTCACCATCCAGGTATCACCGATCCGTCCTGGCTCCAAGATCTTCATCCAACCCAAGCGGGGGTTGGCGATCCATAATCCGGTCCAGAAGAGGCTCCAAAGTCTTCCTCCTATCCGGCAAGAAGAGGACATCCGGACCGGCAAACATCTTCTCCAAGCGGCATCTTCGATCTTCTTCCATCCGGAGCGAAGCGGCAGGATCCTGAAGACATCCAGCGCGGAACATCCATCCGGACCGACGACTGAACGACGAATGACTGTTCCTTTAAGGGACGTCATCCAAGATGGCGTCCCTCGAATTCCGATTGGCTGATAGGATTCTATCAGCCAATCGGAATTAAGGTAGGAATTTTCTGATTGGCTGATGGAATCAGCCAATCAGAATCTAGTTCAATCCGATTGGCCGATCCAATCAGCCAATCAGATTGAGCTCGCATTCTATTGGCTGATCGGAACAGCCAATAGAATGCGAGCTCAATCTGATTGGCTGATTGGATCAGCCAATCGGATTGAACTTGATTCTGATTGGCTGATTCCATCAGCCAATCAGAAAATTCCTACCTTAATTCCGATTGGCTGATAGAATCCTATCAGCCAATCGGAATTCGAGGGACGCCATCTTGGATGACGTCCCTTAAAGGAACAGTCATTCGTCGTTCAGTCGTCGGTCCGGATGGATGTTCCGCGCTGGATGTCTTCAGGATCCTGCCGCTTCGCTCCGGATGGAAGAAGATCGAAGATGCCGCTTGGAGAAGATGTTTGCCGGTCCGGATGTCCTCTTCTTGCCGGATAGGAGGAAGACTTTGGAGCCTCTTCTGGACCGGATTATGGATCGCCAACCCCCGCTTGGGTTGGATGAAGATCTTGGAGCCAGGACGGATCGGTGATACCTGGATGGTGAAGACAAGGTAGGAAGATCTTCAGGGGCTTAGTGTTAGGTTTATTTAAGGGGGGTTTGGGTTAGATTAGGGGTATGTGGGTGGTGGGTTGTAATGTTGGGGGGGGGGTATTGTATGTTTTTTTTTACAGGCAAAAGAGCTGAAATTCTTGGGGCATGCCCCGCAAAGGGCCCTGTTCAGGGCTGGTAAGGTAAAAGAGCTTGTAACTTTTTTAATTTAGAATAGGGTAGGGAATTTTTTATTTTGGGGGGCTTTGTTATTTTATTAGGGGGCTTAGAGTAGGTGTAATTAGTTTAAAATTGTTGTAATATTTTTCTTATGTTTGTAAATATTTTTTTATTTTCTGTAACTTAGTTCTTTTTTATTTTTTGTACTTTAGCTAGTTTATTTAATTGTATTTATTTGTAGGAATTGTGTTTAATTAATTTATTGATAGTGTAGTGTTAGGTTAATTGTAGGTAATTGTAGGTAGTTTATTTAATTATTTTATTGATAGGGTAGTGTTAGGTTTAATTATATCTTAGGTTAGGATTTATTTTACAGGTAAATTTGTTATTATTTTAACTAGGTAACTATTAAATAGTTCTTAACTATTTAATAGCTATTGTACCTGGTTAAAATAATTACAAAGTTGCCTGTAAAATAAATATTAATCCTAAAATAGCTATAATATAATTATAATTTATATTGTAGCTATATTAGGGTTTATTTTACAGGTAAGTATTTAGCTTTAAATAGGAATAAGTTATTTAATAAGAGTTAATTTATTTCGTTAGATAAATATTATATTTAACTTAGGGGGGTGTTAGTGTTAGGGTTAGACTTAGCTTTAGGGGTTAATCCATTTATTAGAATAGCGGTGAGCTCCGATCGGAAGATTAGGGGTTAATAATTGAAGGTAGGTGTCGGCGATGTTAGGGAGGGCAGATTAGGGGTTAATACTATTTATGATAGGGTTAGTGAGGCGGATTAGGGGTTAATAACTTTATTATAGTAGCGCTCAGGTCCGCTCGGCAGATTAGGGGTTAATAAGTGTAGGCAGGTGTCGGCGACGTTGTGGGGGGCAGGTTAGGGGTTAATAAATATAAGATAGGGGTCGGCGGTGTTAGGGGTAGCAGATTAGGGGTACATAGGGAGAACGTAGGTTGCGGCGGTTTACGGAGCGGCAGATTAGGGGTTAAAAAAAATATGCAGGGGTCAGCGATAGCGGGGGCGGCAGATTAGGGGTTAATAAGTGTAAGGGTAGGGGTGTTTAGACTCGGGGTACATGTTAGGGTGTTAGGTGCAGACGTAGGAAGTGTTTCCCCATAGGAAACAATGGGGCTGCGTTAGGAGCTGAACGCTGCTTTTTTGCAGGTGTTTTTTTCAGCTCAAACAGTCCCATTGTTTCCTATGGGAGAATCGTGCACGAGCACGTTTTTGAGGCCGGCCGCGTCCGTAAGCAACTCTGGTATCGAGAGTTGCATTTGCGGTAAAAATTCTCTACGCTCCTTTTTTGGAGCCTAACGCAGCATTTGTTTGAACTCTCGATACCAGAGTTAATTTTATGGTGCGGCCAGAAAAAAGCCCGCGGAGCGTTAACAGCCCTTTTACCGCCGAACTCCAAATCTAGGCCTTAGTGTTTTAGTTAGTGTTGGCGATGTGGGTGTATGGCGGTTTAGGGGTTAATAGGTTTAGTTAGTGTTGGTGATGTCAGGGAACTGCGGTTTAGGGGATAATAGGTTTAGTTAGTGTTGGCGATGTTTGGGAATGGTGGTTTAGGGGTTGATAGGTTTAGTTAGTGTCTGCGATGTTGGGAACTGCGGTTTAGAGGTTAATAGGTTTAGTTAGTGTTGGGGATGCCGGGGAACCACGGTTTAGGGGTTAATAGGTTTAGTTAGTGTTGGCGATGTCAGGGTATGGCGGTTTAGGGGTAATTACTTTATTTAGTGATTTAGTTAGTGTTGGCGATGTCGGGGAACTACAATTTAGAATAGAACAATGAAAAAATTCCCAATATGAATAAAGAATGCATCTGAAAATTCGGAAACTGGTTTATTCTTTTTCGGAATTTTTCAGAATTTTAGTTATGGTGCCGATTTGGAAATTTGGATTCATTTGAATCTCCAAATCGCCCAAAATTCGTCCGAAAATGAAATTCGGCCGAAACAAATTGCATGTCTACTTTACACAAACTGGAGCAAGCTGGAGTAGGTATACATCAGTATTTTCCTAAAACTTTGGGGCTTGGCTAGGAATCTGAAAATCAGAGCAAAGTTATTTAAAAATAAGCAAAACTATACATTTAAAAAAAAACAAAAAAAAACCTGTATAGGCTATAAAAATGGATCATCCACAAAACATGTATGCAAAGAAAAATCTAGTGTATAATGTCCCTTTAAGGACAGATATTAGTGAGCTCCTTCATTGGTCAGAACATTACTGTCTACCATGCTGTAGGGTCAGAGTTCTGAATACTCCTAGTTGCACTTAAAGGACCACTAAACACAGTAACATTGCATAATTAACAAGTGCATAATAAAAAGACAAGTCAATAACACCTACTTTGAATTTCAAATAAGCAGTAGTTTTTTCTGGCAAATTATTTTTTTCTCCCATTTTCCAGCCCCTAGTATCATGTAACAGACATCAGCCAATCACAGACTAGTTTACGTATACCCTGTGAGCTTGTGCACATGCTCAGTAGGAACTTGTTCCCCAGAAAGTGTGCATATAAAAAGAAATTTGATAATGGAAGTAAATTGGAAAGTGTCTTAAAATTGCTGCTCTATCTGAATCATAAAAGTTTATGTAGACTTGAGTGTCCCTTTCAGTCTTTCTGGAAAAAAAGAAAAAAAAAAAAAACATTTTATGGGGTAAATAGTGTAACAAATTTTGCTCAATGAATAATTAAAAGTGCACTACATATTAATATTGAGTTTAAAGGGACATTAAACCCAATACATTTCATATACACAAGCAATATCATATAACTGTTGCTATTATAATAATTTAATTGTGGAAAGCAGGATAATTCCTTAAAGGGACATACAACCCAACATTTTTCTTTCATGATTCTGATAGAACATACAATTTTAAACAACTTTTCATTTACTTCTATTATCAAATTATTCTAATTTTATTGTTATCCTTTGTTGAAAACCAAGAAGGTAAGTTCAGGAGCGTGCACGTGTCTAGAGAACTATATGGCAGAAGTTTTGCAACAGTGTTATACATTAGCAAGACCACTGGAGGGCAGAACTGTTTCTTGTCATGTAGTACTTCAGACATGTGCCCAATGCCTATCTAGATATATATTCAACAAATAATAACAAGAGAATAATGCAAATTAGATAATAGAAGTAAACTTTTTTTAAAATTGTATTCTCTATCTGAATCATGAAATAAAATGTTTTGGGCTTCATGTCCCTTTAACATTGAGCATATTTAATTATATCTCTTTCATATGTATGATACAAAAAAGTTGACTCCAATTGGAGAGTAAACATTGTAATAAACAAGACATTTCTGTTGTTTTGCTATAGAATAACATATCAGCCAAGTCTAAACATGTTTAAAACAAATTAAAATCTTGTTTGCTGCAATTGGTTTTCAATAGCCAAACCTGACCCAATCTGAGCTTGAGTGTGCAAGGCCAGCTTGGAAAGTGCAAAAAGAAAATGTATTAAATAATTTTATTACTACACTATTACTTGCATATAACTATGTGGTTAAACACAAAGTATAAATAAAAGTAAGCCCCACAGCAGCAATGCACTACTGGGAGCTAGCTAAAAACATGGTGAGCCAATGTCAAGAGGTATCTGTGTCTAGCCACTTATCACCAGCTAGCTCCCAGTAGTGCATTGCTGTTCCTGAGTCTACCTAGGTATTCTTCTCAACAAAGGATACCAAAAGTAACAACAGCAATTACCCACATTAGAACAATACAAATACAATTACACACATAGTAAAAGCAGTTTAAATTGACTTAAAGGGAAAGTCTAGGCCAAAATAAACTTTCATGATTCAGATAGAGCATGTCATTTTAAATAATTTTCCAATTTACTTTTATCACCAATTTTGCTTTGTTCTCTTGGTATTCTTAGTTGAAAGCTTAAACTAGAAGGTTCATATGCTAATTTCTTAGACCTTGAAGGCCACCTCTTTTCAGATTGCATTTTAACAGTTTTTCACCACTAGAGGGTGTTAGTTCACGTATTTCATATAGATGACACTGTGCTCATGCACGTGAAGTTATCTGGGAGCAGGCACTTATTGGCTAAACTGCAAGTCTGTCAAAAGAACTGAAATAAAGGGGCAGTTTGCAGAGGCTTAGATACAAGATAATCACAGAGGTTAAAAGTATATTATTATAACTGTGTTGGTTATGCAAAACTGGGGAATGGGTAATAAAAGGGATTATCTATCTTTTAAAACAATAAAAATTCTGGTGTAGACTGTCCCTTTAAAAGGACAGCCTATTGAAAATTAAGCTTTCACGATTCAGATAGGGCATCCAAATTACTTTTATCATCAAATTTGCTTTGTTCTCTTGCTATTCATTTTTGAAAGCTAAACCTAGGTTGTGCTCACTCCCGTGGAGTTATTTAGGTGTCAGCACTGATTGGCTAAACTGCATTTCTGTCAAAAGCACTGAGATAAGGGGACAGTCAGAAGAGGATTAGATACAAGGTAATTACAAAGGTAAAAAGCACATTAATATAATTGTGTTGGTTATACAAATGTGGGGAGTGGGTAATAAAGGGATTATCTATCTTTTTAAACAGTAACAATTTGCAAGTAGACTGTCCCTTTAAATACAGTACTGGCTTTTTATTTCCTCCTGGCTGATAAGGACAACTACTGCTACTTTAGTAATGGAGAGTGACATGTTCTGTTTGTGTGACCAGAAAATGTAAATTTATTCTGAACAAGAACACAAGTTTTTTGTTGTTGTTGTTTTAAATGAAACACAAGTAAGTTGTTTGTCTAGTGCTGCTGATAGATTCAGCAGAAGATTCCGCTCAGGGTCAGCAGTACTCTTGCTCGTGCCCTTTGTGGGGGTAAAACACATAGCATAGCAGGGTCACTAGTCTCAATGTTATATGCTCTAACAAATTATACCTTTAAGGCCTCTACACACATCATTCCCCTGGTTCCCATCAACAAAAAGAAAGGAAAATCACAGAAATGCTAATTGAATTTTATTACATTAAGCGAGATACTCAGGTGGGACATGACTATTGATTCAGACGTTGTGTTTTTTTACTTTCACATGGTTTGCTATTTTATACAAAAAAACAAATGTCTGATCTAAGGGGTTGGTTCTAATTATCTAATGAAGGATGTAATTGTTACCTTTTCTGAATCATCCTGAAACAGACTTGTTATGTTAATGCATAAACAACTTTCCAGACTTAAACAAAACCAGTTGCACATAAACTCACGACAATCAGGATGTGTAATCTATGGAATCCTCCACCCATTTTGGGTCAAACTGTTGTTTTCTAAAAAGGAAAACCCTTTTTGATCTTTAGTACTTAGCCCCAGTGGTTTATTCTGAATAAATGTTTGCAGACATTTTCAGTATTTGTTGCAGTAAATGTATGTTACAAGTCTTTATTTGGGTGCTTATGTCATAGCAAGACAAATATAATAATAAAAAAGTCTAAAAGGTGCGAGGCCAGATGTGTGAGAAAAAAAAAGTTATAGAAAAGTTTTAACACCAGGTCCATGATTTGTCACAAAGGGAGAGTATGATCAATCAATATAGCTGATAACACTAAAGACTGGTTCAGGGCAACATTTATTAAAGGGACACTGAACCCAAATGTTTTCTTTTGTGATTCAGATAAAGCATGCAATTTTAAGCAACTTTCTAATTTACTCCTATTATCACATTTTCTTCATTCTATTGGTGTCTTTATTTGAAAAGCAAGAATGTAAGTTTAGATGCTGGCCCATTTTGTGTGAACAACCTGGGTTGTTCTTGCTGATTGGTGGATACACTCACCCACCAATAAATAAGTGTTGTCCAGGTGTCCTGAACCAAAAATTGGCTGGCTCCTTAGCTTAGATGCCTTCTTTTTCAAATAAAGATAGCAAGTGAACAAAGAAAAATTGATAATAAGAGTAAATTTGAAAGATGCTTAAAATTGCATGCTCTACCTGAATCATGAAAGAAAAAATGTAGGTTCTGTGTCCCTTTAAGCCACATTCACAGCTTCTGAGGGTTTGTAGAGCAGGATCACATGAGGTCAAACGCAAATTTAAAAAGCAGAAATTAATTCATAAGTCTTAGGTGATTGACATTTAGCCACCAATCAGCAAGCGCTTCCCAGGTGTTAAACTAAAAATGCACCAGCTTTTAAACTTACATTCCTGCTTTTCAAATAAAGATACCAAGAGAATGAAGCAAAATTGTTAATAGGAGTAAATTAGAAAGTTGCTTAAAATTGCGTTCTCTATCTGAATGAAAGAAAATAGTTGGGTTTCATATCCCTTTAATATGCCAAAAGTGGTTATTCTCATTTGCATCATACAACACTATACAGAGAATTGCTTTTGATGATTTAATCAATATTCCTTGTGCTAACTAATTAATATATTCTATTATACACATTAGAGAGCATTATTTAAACAGGTTAATCTATTTTAATGCAAAAAAAATTAAGTGCATTTTATTTTAAACACAAACTTCATAATTGGTCTGTGGGATAGAAGTCCACTGGCAGATACGGATAGCTCCCACACCTTAGTGGACAGTAATACACCCTATAAGCATAAGAAACATGTTTTTAAAAAAATAGGTTTTAAATGGCATCTACTAAATGCAATATAGAAAAAAATATTGTCTCATTAAATTTTAAGTATGGTAACAATCATTCCTAGTTTGAGAATTTGAAGGAATAAAAAACACCTGATGAATGTCATAAATTAATTCACATTCATATAATACATTTACCTGGCACTGAATAAAATAAAAAAATCTATAAATAATCATAAAAGTCAGTTTTCCTTGGATATATCTGAACATATGTACTTAACTGTCTGGCTGTGACCAAACATGATTGTAAATGAGACATACTTGATAAAATATTACACTGTTTTCTGAAAATAAAATAGCTTCACGTTTCCAAGTAAGGTCTGAAGGTTCAAGGCAGACAGCAAAGTACATAGATTAGATAAGTCAAGTGGTAATTACCAACTGTCAAAAACTATGTTTTTTAAGTGCTAAGTCCTCTTTTTGTGTGTGTAAGCTTTATCTCAATGGTTCAAAGCTTCTTTTGCTTTGAGACACCCGAAAGGACCCTGTTAAAGGAACACTTGTGTCCCTGTGATACAAGACTCTATTAAAGGGACACAAAACCCAAACATTTTCTGGCATGATTTAGGTAGAACAAACAATTTTAAACAACTTTCCAGTTTATTTCTAATATCAAATTTGCTTAATTCTCTTGGTATCATTTGTTGAAGGAGCAGCAATGCACTACTGGTTGCTGACTGCACCCTGGGTGAGTCAATGACAATTAGTATATCTATGTAGTCACCATCTAGAACCTAGGTTATTTGCTGCTCCTGAACTTACATAAACTTTTCAGCAAAGGATAACAAGAGAAGGAAGCAAATAAAAAAAAAATAGAAGTAAATTGGAAAGTTGTTTATAATTGTATGCTCTGTCTAAATCATGAATATCTAAATATGACTTTACTGTCCCTTTAATGTAAAATTAGTTTCCCTTACCATGTTTACCTGACTTGTTATTCAAGCTTCATAGCATTGCATGTATAGGAAATTGTTCCTTAATGTTTATGTATTTATTTATTATATTGTATTTTAAATAGTTGTTTTTGCTAACTATAACAATTTGTTATAAAGAGCACATCCATTCAAATTGGCTGAGTCTAAAGGAAAAAGCAGATCTTATCTTTTTCTCACTATAGACAAAGTAAATACTTAGGTACCACTGTATATTTCATTATGTAGGATGGCTTCATTTACAAAACACAAACTATTACAATTGCAAGAATAACCCTAAGCAAACAATATGCAATACATTTACTACTATGCATCTTGTATAACAAGTCATTTGGGAGCATAATTAACGTGAACAATTTTAATATAACTGCAATAATATGATAAAACAAATATGCTGGACAAAGTAGACAGGCAATTTAACACGTGTGTTACAAGATAAAAAGAAACATTAAAATATAAAACCTCTATAAAAATCTAAAAAACTGAATATTACAAATGAACATTTTTGGCACAATGCCAGATGTGCCAAATCAAATAGATCAATATTCACAAAACACTGTTGGAAGCACATGCTAGGGGAGACTGGGTAAATCTTTAAAAAACAAACAAACTGAAGAATGAAAATCTGAGTGAAAAAAAGGAAACAATTATGGTGAAATAATACATATAGATGTTAATGAAGAGCAGCGGAAAATAAATATAAATATATATATATATATATATATATATATATATCAAAATAACAAGAGTATTGCATTGAGCAGTGATACTTTTTTATTGGACTAACTATACATTTATAAGTTAGTCTAATAAAAAAGTATCACTGCTAAATGCAATACTCTTGTTATTTTAATATCTAAATCTCTGGACTAACATGGCTACTCCAATCAACGTATATATATATTATAGCACAAAGCGAAGCACTCACCGGGTCTTTGCATAAGATATATTTAATCAAATAAGTGACGGAAACCGGTGTTCTTGCCAAACCACTGCGCAGGCTCAGCCCGTTTCCGGGGTTACGGAAGCGGCGTCCTTACACTGTGAAAGAGACATAGGCAGTAATCACAATGATGCGTAATGCAGTACACAGCAGATATAATTTTAAACATCTATTCAGGTCAACTAACCAGCCTTAAAAGGCTAATACAGTTTATAACAATCTGCAAATATGTGTATCCTTATATGACATACATAATAGCCTATCAGGGGGAAAAAAACAATTCTAATATAAATACATGCTCAAAGCTGCTTATAAGGAGCAAATATGGGAATTGAAAGATGACAATTTAGGGGCTAAGAACTGTTAATTATTCCTGGCAAAAGCTCAATATACATATATACAAGGAGTTATCCATATTGACAGCAATTTACAAAAATTTACAAAAAACAGTGCCAGTCCAGGTGGATGTTCAAACCCCCAGGGATAAGAGTCCCCAGGTTGAAGATCCACCTGGACTCACACTATAACAACATCCTACCCCTATTACCCACCCTAATAGGTGGGGGTGTGTGATCTAATATCACATACCTCAAATCAGCAACCATATGGCCAGCCATCGCAAAATGTCGAGCCACCGGCTGCTCAGACCCTTTTTTCACTAGGGCTGCTATGATTGCAGTGCGATGGTTGGCCGTACGTGTCCGGAGATCATCTACTGTCTTATCAACATAGAATAACCCGCACGGACATGCGGGTCGGATCGTATATCTCCTGTTTGTACCTGGATGGGTAAAGAATTTCGTGGTTAGTAAGCCATTACAAGTTGTACAACCAGCACATTTGTAGCAACCAGGTTTTACTGATTGTTAAAGCGACTAGTTGTCATCCACCATCACTGAAAAAGGCCCTTCCTGTCTACCAATTTAAAAGGGTGATACAGAATAATAGCGATATGGGCCAAGCTCGTGAACAACTTGGAGAAATGAAAACTAGGTTCCTACAAAGGGGTTATCAAGACAAGTATATTCAACAACATTTCCAGATGTTTGCTAATATGGATCAAGATACAGCCTTGCGGACATCTGATAAACCAAAGGAGGATGGGAGAATTATGTTTTCTACAGCCTATACAACAGATAATAGAGGCTTACCTCAATTGGTCAAGAAGAATTGGCATATCATTGAAACAGATTGGAATCTGACATTTAAAGAGATGCAGCACCCAAGAGTGGGTTTTAAGAAGTCTAGATGCATTAGAGACATTCTAGTGAAGGTCGATCCGGTACAGAGTTACAAAAAGACAACTTGGTTGCAATCAGTGAAACCTGGTTGCTACAAATGTGTTGGTTGTACAACTTGTAATGGCTTACTAACCACAAAATTCTTTACCCATCCAGGTACAAACTGGAGATATAGGATCTGACATAGGGTAATCTGTACAACAACATTTATAGTGTATTTATTGCACTGTCCGTGCGGGTTATTCTATGTTGGTACGACAATAGATGATCTCCGGACATGTATGGGCAACCATCACACTGCAATCAGAGCAGCCCTAGTGAAAAAAAGGGTCTGAGCAGCCGGTGGCTCGACATTTTGCGATGGCTGGCCATACAGTTGCTGATTTGAGGTATCTGATTATAGATCACATCCCTCCACCTATTAGAGGGGGTAATAGGGGTAGGATGTTGTTACAGTGTGAGTCCAGGTGAATCTTCAACCTGGGGACTCTTGTCCCTGGGGGTTTGAACACCCACCTGGACTGGCACTGTTTTTTGTACATTTTTGTAAACTGCTGTCAATATGGATAACTCCTTGTATATACGTATATTGGGCTTTTGCCAGGAATGATTAACAGTTCTTAGCCCCTAAATTGTCATCTTTCAATTCCCATATTTGCTCCTTATAAGCAGCTTTGAGCATGTATTTATATTAGAATTGTTTTTTTCCCCTGATAGGCTATTATGTATGTCATATAAGGATACACATATCTGCAGATAGTTATAAACTGTATTAGCCTTTTAAGGTTGGTTATTTGGCATGAATAGATATCTAAAAATTATATCTGATGTGTATTGTAAAATTACATCTGCTGTGTACTGCATTACGCATTATTGTGATTACTGCCTATGTCTCTTTAACAACGGGCTGAGCCTATGCAGTGGTTTGACAAGAACACTGGGGAGTTTCCGGTTTGCGGCATGGGTGTTTGGTGGAGGGTATTAGAGATGTAAGGTATGTGTACTTTTTATCTTATGTAGTCGGAAGACGGGGTTGACAGCCCCGAAACGTCACTTATTTGATTAAATATATCTTATGCAAAGACCCGGTGAGTGCTTCACTTTGTGCTATCCTGGATTATCTGATTGAATGCACCCTGGGCAGCTGAAACCTTGTGGAGTGAGTGCAGAGCCCCCATCAACTGTTTATATATATATATATATATATATATATATATTTATATATTTATCACTGTAGTATCACTTTCTAATTGAGTTATACATACTTTATTCATTTACGCCTAGATTACGAATTTTGCCCTAAACAGGGTGCGAAAATATTGCCAAAAAAATTGCATTATTCCACTCTCCATAGCGCTGCCATTACGAGTTACTGAAAAGCCTCCTTGTGCTGTGCGTTATGTTGTGTTAACCTCCATACCGCACAAAAGCCATGGGCTGATTTGACGTGCTTGTGCACGTTTTCCCCCATAGACATAAATGGGGAGAGAGTGTTAGAAAAAAAACTAACACCTGAAGTGCAGAATGGAGATCGCCGTAATGCAACCCCATTGATGTCTATGGGGAAAATAAAGTTACATTTAAACCTAACACCCTAAAATAAACCCCAAGTCTAAACACCCCTAATCCACCGCCCCCAACACTAATAAAAGTTATTAACCCCTATTCCGCCGCTCCCCGACACTAATAAAAGCTATTAACACCTAATCCTCCGCTCCCCGACATCGCCAACACTAAAAATAATTATTAACCCCTATTCCGCTGCTCTCCGACATCGCTGAACCTAAATAAAAGCTACTAACCCCTAATCTGCGGCTCCCCGACATCACCGCCACCTAAAAAAAACTATTAACACCTAAACTTCCGGTTTCCAACATTGCTGACCACTAAATAAACCTATTAATCCCTAAACCTCCGGCCTCCCACATCACTGCCACTAAATAAACCTATTAACCCCTAAACTGCCGACCCCCACATTGCAAAACACTAAATTAAACTGTTAACCCCTAAACCTAACACCCCTAACTTTAAATTAAAATTACAATATAACTATATTTAAATAAATAGAAACTTACCTGTGAAATAAAGATAAACCTAAGTTAAAACTATAAATTAACCAAACATTACAATCATAAAAATAAAAAAACTACCAATTAAAAAAATCTAAATTACAAAAAATAATAAACAAAATTATCCAAAATAAAAACAATTACCCCTAATCTAATAGCCCTATAAAAATAAAAAAGCCCACCCAAAATAAAAACACCCCCCAGGCCCTAGCCTATAATAAACTACCAATAGCCCTTAAAAGGGCCTTTTGTAGGGGATTGCCCTAAGTTAAACAGCTCTTTTACCTGCAAAATAAAAAAGCCTAACTCTAAAACAAAACCTAAGCTACCCATTGCCTTTAAAGGGGCATTTGTATGGGCATTGCCCTCAAAAGGACATTCAGCTCTTTTTCACTGCCCTTAAAAGGGCATTCAGTCCTTTTACAATTGCCCAAAGCCCTAATCTAAAAAAAACGCCCCAAAAAATGAAAAAAAAAAACCTAACACTAACCCCATAAAATCTACTCACAGTTCCTGAAGTCCGGACATCTATTTATTTAGTCCATTTAGTAGCGGCGATGTGGGAGGCCAGAGGTTTAGGGGTTAATAGGTTTATTTAGTGGCGGCGATGTGGGAGGCCGGAGGTTTAGGGGTTAATAGGTTTATTTAGTGGCAGCGATGTGGGAGGCCGGAGGTTTAGGTGTTAATATATTTATTATAGTGTCAGCGATGACGGAGAATGGCGGTTTAGGGATTAATATATTTAAATAGTGATGGCGATGTGGGTGGGCGGCAGATTAGGGGTTAATAGGTTTATTTAATAGTCGCAATGTGGGTGGGCGGCAGACTGGGGTTAATAAGTTTTAAATAGTGTTTGCAATGCGGGAGGGTGGCGATATAGGGGTTGATAGGTAGTTTATGGGTGTTAGTGTACTTTGTAACACTTTAGTTGTAAGTTTTGTGAAACATTTTTGTTTCACAAAATCCATAACTACTGCTCTCAGATGGCGGTATGGATCGTGTCGGTATAGGCTGTAACACAAGCATTTTAGCCTGAACTCACAACCTGTAATACCGGCGCTATGGAAATCCCACACTCAAACGTCATTTTTTGAGTGCGAAATGGACGTTGCGTTCAGGCTAAAATGCTAGCAGTATAGCTACACCGACACAACTCGTAATATACGTTCCTGGTCATTCCAGCGTAATGGCCATTTTTTCACTCTAGATGATTGTTAGTTATTCATATTTTTTATTATTTTATTTATTTGCTTTTGTCTCTTCTGTACTATTACTTTTATAAATAACATAAAACTGAACTTATAGTTAAAACGATTACACATATTTATTAATATATTATTATAGTTTATCACCACTATTGTCATTGGTTCACCAGATGTGTTCCTAGCTCCCAGTAGTGTAATGCTGCTTTGGAGCTGACTTTAACTATATGTTTAACCCATTTGCAGGGGTTAAAAGCACAGTAATATGCAAGTAATAAAATGTTCTAACACAGAGTATTTCATTTTTTACACAGTTAAGGCCCTTTAAATAAACTTATTTTACATAATTATATTTAATTTTCATGTATTTACAAACTACAAAATTGATCTTATCACTTATTAAAATAAACCATAGCAACACTCACTGTGGCTACCCAGCAGGGATAGGCACAGACAAAAGCTGTGACGGACATTTTCCAAAATACAGATCTTAGTGAAGGACACCAAGGTACATTTTAAATTAAAAACATTATTGTATAGTGCTTGGTGGTGTTATACTGATGCAGATACCACTGATCCTATAAGCAGCCCTCCTCTGGCTATACCTATGAGCCAGTGTCACTACTGTGTCTTTGTATAGTGCTGGGTGTTATACTGATGCAGATACCACTGATCCTATTTAAGCAGCCCTCCTCTGGCTATACCCATGTGCCAGTGTCACTACTGCGTCTTTGTATAGTGCGTGGTGGTGTTATACTGATGCAGATACCACTGATCCTATAAGCAGCCCTCCTCTGGCTATACCCATGAGCCAGTGTCACTACTGTGTCATTATATAGTGCTGGGTGTTATTATACTGATGCAGATACCACTGATTCTATAACCAGCCCTCCTCTGGCTATACCCCTGTGCCAGGGTCACTACTGTGTCATTATATAGCACTGGGTGTTATTATACTGATGCAGATACCACTGATTCTATAACCAGCCCTCCTCTGGCTATACCCCTGTGCCAGGGTCACTACTGTGTCATTATATAGAGCTGGGTGTTATTATACTGATGCAGATACCACTGATTCTATAACCAGCCCTCCTCTGGCTATACCCCTGTGCCAGGGTCACTACTGTGTCATTATATAGTGCTGGGTGTTGTTAAACTGATGCAGATACCACTGATTCTATAACCAGCACTCCTCTGGCTATACCCATGTGCCAGTGTCACTACTGCGTCTTTGTATAGAGCTGGGTGTTACTATACAGATGCAGATACACATCCAGTATTTCACTCAGGCTTTATTTATTCCATAACTTATCACCCAATATCAGTCTCTTGACAAGCCACTAACTTTATTCACCATACATTTTTTTTTATTCCTATTATTTAATCAGAAAGAAAAGATATACTAAGGTTGTGGCAGACACTGCAAGGGCTAGTCACGGACACCAGTGTCCATGTACGGACACCTTGCCTATCCCTGCTACCCAGTCAGTGACTGACTCACTTAAGCGTGGCAGCTAAAACAGGGCTGTGACAATAAAGGCTGATCATATGTCCCTGATAGTATATCAATTAGGGAATGAAAATAGGCTTTTTACCCCTACGGAGTTGGAAGAGAATAGCTTAAAGTGATGATAAATCCATCACTAAAAATAAAGTTGAGTTTAAGGCCTCTAGTTATTAAGCTCCGTAATTTTCTTGCATTCGCCAGCCCAAAACGCTTGCAAAAGCTCGCCTCACATCGCCGCCGCGGTCCTGAATACGTTCGCAAAAGTTATCAAAAAAGCTGTCAAAAAGCCGCGCACCAAGTACGGGGCGATGAGCAGCGGACTGTGATAGTTATCACTCATCCGATCTTGCTGCTCATCGGCTTTTTTACAGCTTTATTGATAAGCTGTCACTAAGCACCCACACTATACTATACTGTTCTACCCCCTATACCGCCGCCCCCGGAGCCCCCTGCAACTAAATAAAGTTATTAACCCCTAAACCGACGCTCCTAGACCCCGCCGCAACTATAATAAATTAATTAACCCCTAAACCGCCGCTCCCGGACCCCTCCGCCATCTACATAATACCTATTAACCCCTATCCTGCCCCCCCATACAGCCGCCACCTATAATAAAGTTATTAACCCCTATCCTGCGGATCCCGGACCCCGCCACAAGTAAATAAATTGTTTAACACCTAAACCGCCGCTCCCGGACCCCGGCACCACCTATATTAAACTTATTAACCCTTAATCTGCCCCCCCTACACCGTCACCACCTATAATAAATTTATTAACCCCTATCCTGCCCCCCTATACCGCCGTCATCTATATTAAACTAATTAACCCCTAAACCTAAGTCTAACACTAACCCTAACACCCTCCTAACTTAAATATTATTTTAATAAATCTAAATAAAAATTACTCTTATTAACTAAATTATTCCTATTTAAAACTAAATACTTACCTATAAAATAAACACTAAGATAGCTACAATATTACTAATAATTATATTGTAGCTATTTTAGGATTTATTTTTATTTTACAGGCAAATTTAAATTTATTTTAACTAGGTACAATAGCTATTAAATAGTTATTAACTATTTAATAGCTACCTAGATAAAATAAAGATAAATTTACCTGTAAAATAAAAACTAACCTAAGTTACAATTACACCTAACACTACACTATCATTAAATAAATTATTTCTATTTAAAACTAAATACTTACCTGTAAAATAAACCCTAAGATAGCTACAATGTAATTCATAATTACATTGTAGCTATTTTAGGATTTATATTTATTTTACATGTAACTTTGTATTTATTTTAACTAGGTACAATAGTTATTAAATAGTTATTAACTATTTAATAACTACCTAGCTAAAAGAAATACAAAATTACCTGTAAAATAAATCCTAACCTAAGTTACAATTAAACCTAACACTACACTATCATTAAATTAATTAAATAAATTAGCTACCAATACCTACAATTAAATACAATTAAATAAACTAAACTAAATTACAAAAAGAACAAACACTAAATTACAGAAAATAAAAATATATTACAAGAATGTTAAACTAATTACACCTAATCTAAGCCCCTTAATAAAATAATAATAAAAAAATAATAATAAAAGTCCCTACCCTATTGTACATTACAAAGTAATCAGCTCTTTTACTAGCCCTTAAAAGGGCTTTTTGCGGGGCATGCCCCAAAGTAATCAGCTCTTTTGCCTGTAAAAAAAAATACAACCCCCCCAACATTAAAACCCACCACCCACATACCCCTACTCTAACCCACCCAAACCCCCCCTTAAATAAATCTAACACTACCCCCCTGAAGATCTCCCTACCTTGAGTCGTCTTCACCCAGCCGGGCCGAAGTCATCATCCAAGGGGCGCTGAAGAGGTCTTCCATCCGATAGAAGTCTTCATCCAGGCGGCGTCTTCAATCTTCATCCATCCGGAGTGGAGCCATCTTCAAACGAGCCGACGCGGAGCCATCCTCTTCAACTGACGACTACCCGACGAATGAATATTCCTTTAAGTGACGTCATCCAAGATGGCGTCCCTCGAATTCCGATTGGCTGATAGGATTCTATCAGCCAATCGGAATTAAGGTAGGAAAATCTGATTGGCTGATTCAATCAGCCAATCAGATTCAAGTTCAATCCGATTGACTGATCCAATCAGCCAATCAGATTGAGCTTGCATTCTATTGGCTGATCGGAACAGTGTAGGGGGGGGCAGATTAGGGGTTAATAAGTTTAATATAGGTGGCGGCGGGGTCCGGGAGTGGCGGTTTAGGGGTTAAACAATTTATTTAGTTGCGGCGGGGTACGGGATCAGCAGGATAGGGGTTAATAAATTTATTATAGTTGCGGCGGGGTCCGGGAGCAGCGGTTAAGGGGTTAATAAGTTTATTAGAGTGGCGGTGGGCTCCGGGAGTGGTGGTTTTGGGGTTAACATGTTTAATATTGGTGGCAGCGGTGTAGGGGGGGCATATTAGGGGTGTTTAAACTTGGGGTACATGTTAGGGTGTTAGGTGCAGACGTTTCCCATAGGAATCAATGGGATGTCGGGCAGCAGCGAACATGAACTTTCGCTATGGCCAGACTCCCATTGATTCCTATGGGATCCGCCGCATAAAGGGCGGCGGATTGAAAACCAGGTACGCTGGGCCGGAAAAGTGCCGAGCGTACCTGCTAGGAATTTGATAACTTTCAAAAGTAGTCAGATTGTGCCGAACTTGCATTCGGCACATCTGGAGTGACGTAAGAATTGATCTGTGTTGGACTGAGTCCGGCGGATCGTAGCTTACGTCACAAAATTCTACTTTTGCCGGTGTGTAGAGCTTGATAACTTAGGCGAATCAGCCTCGCCACAAATACGCTGCGGAATTCCAGCGTATTTGAGGTTGACGACTTGATAACTAGAGGCCAAAGCCTTCAATTATTAAAAAAAAAGGGTGCTAAACTCAACCTGACTGTGCCGTTGCACCTTGCTAGACTCAGCGGCTCTGGCCACCCACAACACAGTGCTCTCCTTCAATAAGGTGATGTTTGTACCTCTAAACCAGAACACTGTCAGCTGATACGCACGGCTATTGGTTTAGAGGTGCAAATATTACCTCAATGAAGGAGAGTGCTGTGCCGTGGGCAGCCGGGGCCGCTGAGTTTAGCGAGGTGCAGCGGCACAGGGTGAGTTTAGCATCTTTTTAAATAACTGATGACTTAAACTCAACGTTATTTTTAGTGATGGTAAATCCTAGTGTTTGTTAAACGCTCAGATTTTCCATCACTTTAAGTTTGTTCAGACACTGGTTTATCTTACACCAATGGCACTCGTATATATAAAGAGACATCACAAAAAAATAAACTTATTAAGACCCATGACTGCTTTGAACTCCTATGTAAATATTTATCACTCACCGACTAGAACGACTCTCACTATAAAATACTCCATATTACAGTGGACTTCACAAGGTTTTTATACCATACTACATAGAAAGGGAGAATAAGGAGCTTAAATGGACACTGAACCCAATTGTTTTCTTTTGTAATTCAGATAGAGCATGCAATTTCAAGCAACTTTCTAATTTACTCCTATTATGAAATTTTCTTCATTCTCTTGGTATCTTTATTTGAAAAGCAAGAATGTAAGTTTAGATGTTGGTGAACAACCTGGGCTGTTCTTGCTGATTGGTGGATAAATTCAACCACCAATAAATAAGTGCTGTCCAGGGTACTGAACCAAAAATCGCCTGGCTCCTTAGCTTAGGTGTCTTCTTTTTGAAATAAAGATAGCAAGAGAATGAAGAAAATTTGATAATAGTAATAATACATTAGAAAGTTGCTTGAAATTGCATGTTCTATCTGAATTACGAAAAAAAAAATTGGGGTTCAGTATCCCTTTAATGTTGAAATAATAGGAGCAGATGCAAGCCTAATTTTTTTCCAATGTTTCCAAGATGTCAGTTTCCAGCAGACTAACTGAATTAAATATGAATATAATTCAAAGATGGTACAGGTACATATTCCCAAATCCAGAAATCCAAAATCCAAACATTCAAAAATCCAAACTTTTTAATGAATATCTTTTTAAAATAATAAACTTTTCAAAAACTACTATTTTTCCCTGCCTGTAAGTTACAAAAGTTTTAAATTCTATAAAACCACCTTTAGTTGAATGAATAAGCTGTATTATGACATTTAAATATTGCCTAAATGACATAAGATGTTGTTTACACTTGGTCCCATCCCTACATCCAACTGTTCCATTTTAAAGATGCAATTATTAAAAAATTCAAACCTTTTATGATCCCAAGCAGTATGGATAAAGTGTTTTCTACCTGTATTTCACAACCACTAGAATTTTAAAAAAGTTGCGTTATTTTACCCTCTATAGTGCTGCAATTACACGTTTTTAAAAAGCCACCTTGTGCGTGCGATTAGGGGGTCGATCAGATAAAAATCGTCGCCGGCAAAAGTCGGCAACGCCAATATTTGCGCGGGTTTGGTATCCTATATACGGCGTAACCTAGAAGTTATGCGCGTATATTTCTGCCGTCGCCCATAGTTTTTTGGGCCATAGGCAGGTATACCAAACCCGCGCAGTTTGGTATCCAATATACAGCGTAAGGACTTACGTGGCGAAAATGGAGAAATCTTACTCCATTTTCACCTCGCCACAAAAAGCAGCCGTAAGAAGCCTTACGCTGACTATTGGAGCCCCGTAACTCCCTAAACTGGCTGCTAAATAAACCTAACACCTAACGCATGCGCAATGTCTATCTCCCTGTCAACCGCGATCTGCTAAATAAAACCTAACACCTAACGCATGCGCAATGTCTATCTCCCTGTCAACCGCGATCTGCTAAATAAAACCTAACACCTAACGCATGCGCAATGTCTATCTCCCTGTCAACCGCGACCCCCCGCCGCAATCCCTAATAAAGTATTTAACCCCTAAACCGCCACCATCTACATAAACTAACCCCCTACTGTGAGCCCCTAAAACCGCCACCATCTAACTGATCTATCCCCTAATGTGAACCCCTAAAACCACCACCATCTAACTGATCTATCCCCTAATGTGAACCCCTTACACCGCCGCCATCTATATTAAAAGTATTAACCCCTAATTTAATCTACCTACCCCGCCGCCAGCTATATTATCTATATTAACCCTAAGTATATTATAGTTAATATAATTATTACATTATATATATTAACTATATTAACCCTAATTATATTAGGGTTAATATAGTTAATATAGTTACTATAGTATTTATATAAACTATATTAACTCTATCTAACCCTAACACCCCTAACTAAATTCTTATTAAATAAATCTAATTCATATTATAAACTAAAATATTCCTATTTAAATCTAAATACTTACCTATAAAATAAACTCTAAGATAGCTACAATGTAATTAATAATTACATTGTAGCTATGTTAGGGTTTATATTTATTTTACAGGTAAATTGTTAATTATTTTAACTAGGTATAATAGCTATTAAATAGTTATTAACTATTTAATAGCTACCTAGTTAAAATAATTACCCAATTACCTGTAAAATAAATCCTAACCTAAGTTACAAATACACCTACACTATCAATAAATTAAATAAACTACAAATATCTATCTAAAAATACAATTAAATAAACTAAACTAAATTACAAAAAAAAAAAACACTAAATTACAAAAAATAAAAAAAAGATTACAAGATTTTTAAGCTAATTACACCTATTCTAAGCCCCCTAATAAAATAATAAAGCCCCCCAAAATAAAAAAATTCCCTACCCTATTCTAAATTAAATAAAAGTTCAAAGCTCTTTTACCTTACCAGCCCTTAAAAGGGCCTTTTGTGGGGGCATGCCCCAAAGAAAACTGCTCTTTTGCCTGAAAAAAAAACACAATACCACCCCCCAACATTACAACCCACCACCCACATACCCCTAATCTAACCCAAACCCCCTTAAATAAACCTAACACTACCCCCCTGAAGATCTCCCTACCTTGTATTCACCCAGCCGGGCCGAACTCCTCATCCGATCCGGGCGATGTCTTCCAGCAAGCGGCAGTGAAGTCTTCTTCCATCCGGGTGATGTCTTCAAGCAAGCGGCAGAGAGTCTTCTTCCATCGGCGATGTCTTCAAGCAATGCGGCATCTTCAATCTTCTTTCTTCACTCCTCCGCCGCGGAGCATCCATCCGGCACGACGACTTCCCGATGAATGAGGTTCCTTTAAATGACGTAATCCAAGATGGCGTCCGTCGAATTCCGATTGGCTGATAGGATTCTATCAGCCAATCGGAATTAAGGTAGAAAAATCTGATTGGCTGATTGAATCAGCCACTCAGATTCAAGTTCAATCCGATTGGCTGAACCAATTAATTAATTTTTTGTAACTGTAGATTTTTTTTTTTTTAGGAGTGTTAGGTTTTTTAATGAGTAATTTAATTTATTTAATTGATAGTTATTTTAATTTTAGTATAATAGTAATGTTAGTTTAATTTATAGTTTAAACTTAGTTTTTTTTATTTTCCAGGTAAGTTCTTAATTATTTTCAGATAGGGTTCTTGTAATTTTAATTTAAAGTTAGGGGGTTGTTAGGTTTAGGGGTTAATAGTTTAATTTAGTTATTTGCGATGTGAGGGGTTGTTGGTTTAGGGGTTAATAGATTTATTTAGTGGCAGTGATGTGGGAGGCCAGAGGTTTAAGGGTTAATAACTTTAGTGGTGTTGATGTCGGAGAGCGGTGGAATATGGGTTAATATCTTTATTATAGTGTGGGCGATGCTGGAAGGCCTTGGTTTAGGGGTTAATAGGTAGTTTAGGGGTGTTAGTGTACCTTGTAACAGTTTAGTTATGAGTTTTGTGTAACAGTTTTGTTGCATAAAACTCATAACTACTGCTCTCAGATTGCAAAACGGATCGTGTCGGTATAGGCTGGAACGCAAGATTTTTAGCCTCACCGTAAAAATTGTAATGGCAGCGCTATGGAAATCCCACACATTTTTTGAGTGCGAGACTGACGTTGCGGTACAGGCTAAAATGCTTGCGGTACAGCTATACCGACAAGACTTGTAATGGCTGCGTTGCTGTTTTAACGCTGAAATGGCCATTTTTTCAGCGTTAAAACACTAACACAAAACTCGTAATCTAGGTGATAGCTAGTAAAAGAATGAAATACATTTTATAAAAAAAAATGGAAAAATAAAGAATCTCCAGCAATGGAGGAATTTGCTTATTTTAAATATAAAAGAGAATCTATCTTTATCCAAATTAAAGCTATCTGGTATATATATATTTGTGTGGATGTATGTATGTGTATGTATATATATATATATATATATATATATATATATATAATCCATTATAGAAGAGGACTGCACTCACTGGATTTGGTATATAAAATAAAAAATTTTATTAAGGTGACGTTTCGGGGTACGCAGACCCCTTCCTCAGACCAGGCAACAGTGCAAATGAACAGTGTGCAATATAAAGCAACATAGCCCCTCCCATCAAACAATTAGTGAAATTGCGCCAAAACCTATGTAACCATGACAACAGGTGAATCACCTAATTAACATTATTCCCACCCACAACACAGTGCTCTCCTTCAATAAGGTGATGTTTGTACCTCTAAACCAGAACACTGTCAGCTGATACGCACGGCTATTGGTTTAGAGGTGCAAATATTACCTCAATGAAGGAGAGTGCTGTGCCGTGGGCAGCCGGGGCCGCTGAGATTAGCGAGGTGCAGCGGCACAGGGTGAGTTTAGCATCTTTTTAAATAACTGATGACTTAAACTCAACGTTATTTTTAGTGATGGTAAATCCTAGTGTTTGTTAAACGCTCAGATTTTCCATCACTTTAAGTTTGTTCAGACACTGGTTTATCTTACACCAATGGCACTCGTATATATAAAGAGACATCACAAAAAAATAAACTTATTAAGACCCATGACTGCTTTGAACTCCTATGTAAATATTTATCACTCACCGACTAGAACAACTCTCACTATAAAATACTCCATATTACAGTGGACTTCACAAGATTTTTATACCATACTACATAGAAAGGGAGAATAAGGAGCTTAAATGGACACTGAACCCAATTGTTTTCTTTTGTAATTCAGATAGAGCATGCAATTTCAAGCAACTTTCTAATTTACTCCTATTATGAAATTTTCTTCATTCTCTTGGTATCTTTATTTGAAAAGCAAGAATGTAAGTTTAGATGTTGGTGAACAACCTGGGCTGTTCTTGCTGATTGGTGGATAAATTCAACCACCAATAAATAAGTGCTGTCCAGGGTACTGAACCAAAAATCGCCTGGCTCCTTAGCTTAGGTGTCTTCTTTTTGAAATAAAGATAGCAAGAGAATGAAGAAAATTTGATAATAGTAATAATACATTAGAAAGTTGCTTGAAATTGCATGTTCTTTCTGAATTACGAAAAAAAAAATTGGGGTTCAGTATCCCTTTAATGTTGAAATAATAGGAGCAGATGCAAGCCTATTTTTTTTCCAATGTTTCCAAGATGTCAGTTTCCAGCAGACTAACTGAATTAAATATGAATATAATTCAAAGATGGTACAGGTACATATTCCCAAATCCAGAAATCCAAAATCCAAACATTCAAAAATCCAAACTTTTTAATGAATATCTTTTTAAAATAATAAACTTTTCAAAAACTACTATTTTTCCCTGCCTGTAAGTTACAAAAGTTTTAAATTCTATAAAACCACCTTTAGTTGAATGAATAAGCTGTATTATGACATTTAAATATTGCCTAAATGACATAAGATGTTGTTTACACTTGGTCCCATCCCTACATCCAACTGTTCCATTTTAAAGATGCAATTATTAAAAAATCCAAACCTTTTATGATCCCAAGCAGTATGGATAAAGTGTTTTCTACCTGTATTTCACAACCACTAGAATTTTAAAAAAGTTGCGTTATTTTACCCTCTATAGTGCTGCAATTACACGTTTTTAAAAAGCCACCTTGTGCGTGCGATTAGGGGGTCGATCAGATAAAAATCGTCGCCGGCAAAAGTCGGCAACGCCAATATTTGCGCGGGTTTGGTATCCTATATACGGCGTAACCTAGAAGTTACGCGCGTATATTTCTGCCGTCGCCCATAGTTTTTTGGGCCATAGGCAGGTATACCAAACCCGCGCAGTTTGGTATCCAATATACAGCGTAAGGACTTACGTGGCGAAAATGGAGAAATCTTACTCCATTTTCACCTCGCCACAAAAAGCAGCCGTAAGAAGCCTTACGCTGACTATTGGAGCCCCGTAACTCCCTAAACTGGCTGCTAAATAAACCTAACACCTAACGCATGCGCAATGTCTATCTCCCTGTCAACCGCGATCTGCTAAATAAAACCTAACACCTAACGCATGCGCAATGTCTATCTCCCTGTCAACCGCGATCTGCTAAATAAAACCTAACACCTAACGCATGCGCAATGTCTATCTCCCTGTCAACCGCGATCCCCCGCCGCAATCCCTAATAAAGTATTTAACCCCTAAACCGCCACCATCTACATAAACTAACCCCCTACTGTGAGC
Source organism: Bombina bombina (assembly GCF_027579735.1). Lineage (NCBI taxonomy): Eukaryota > Metazoa > Chordata > Amphibia > Anura > Bombinatoridae > Bombina > Bombina bombina. Next base: position 178,904,475 of record NC_069506.1, on the reverse strand, counting down.
CCCTAAAACCGCCACCATCTAACTGATCTATCCCCTAATGTGAACCCCTAAAACCACCACCATCTAACTGATCTATCCCCTAATGTGAACCCCTTACACCGCCGCCATCTATATTAAAAGTATTAACCCCTAATTTAATCTACCTACCCCGCCGCCAGCTATATTATCTATATTAACCCTAAGTATATTATAGTTAATATAATTATTACATTATATATATTAACTATATTAACCCTAATTATATTAGGGTTAATATAGTTAATATAGTTACTATAGTATTTATATAAACTATATTAACTCTATCTAACCCTAACACCCCTAACTAAATTCTTATTAAATAAATCTAATTCATATTATAAACTAAAATATTCCTATTTAAATCTAAATACTTACCTATAAAATAAACTCTAAGATAGCTACAATGTAATTAATAATTACATTGTAGCTATGTTAGGGTTTATATTTATTTTACAGGTAAATTGTTAATTATTTTAACTAGGTATAATAGCTATTAAATAGTTATTAACTATTTAATAGCTACCTAGTTAAAATAATTACCCAATTACCTGTAAAATAAATCCTAACCTAAGTTACAAATACACCTACACTATCAATAAATTAAATAAACTACAAATATCTATCTAAAAATACAATTAAATAAACTAAACTAAATTACAAAAAAAAAAAACACTAAATTACAAAAAATAAAAAAAAGATTACAAGATTTTTAAGCTAATTACACCTATTCTAAGCCCCCTAATAAAATAATAAAGCCCCCCAAAATAAAAAAAATCCCCTACCCTATTCTAAATTAAAAAAAAGTTCAAAGCTCTTTTACCTTACCAGCCCTTAAAAGGGCCTTTTGTGGGGGCATGCCCCAAAGAAAACTGCTCTTTTGCCTGAAAAAAAAACACAATACCACCCCCCAACATTACAACCCACCACCCACATACCCCTAATCTAACCCAAACCCCCTTAAATAAACCTAACACTACCCCCCTGAAGATCTCCCTACCTTGTATTCACCCAGCCGGGCCGAACTCCTCATCCGATCCGGGCGATGTCTTCCAGCAAGCGGCAGTGAAGTCTTCTTCCATCCGGGTGATGTCTTCAAGCAAGCGGCAGAGAGTCTTCTTCCATCGGCGATGTCTTCAAGCAATGCGGCATCTTCAATCTTCTTTCTTCGCTCCTCCGCCGCGGAGCATCCATCCGGCACGACGACTTCCCGATGAATGAGGTTCCTTTAAATGACGTAATCCAAGATGGCGTCCGTCGAATTCCGATTGGCTGATAGGATTCTATCAGCCAATCGGAATTAAGGTAGAAAAATCTGATTGGCTGATTGAATCAGCCACTCAGATTCAAGTTCAATCCGATTGGCTGAACCAATTAATTAATTTTTTGTAACTGTAGATTTTATTTTTTTTAGGAGTGTTAGGTTTTTTAATGAGTAATTTAATTTATTTAATTGATAGTTATTTTAATTTTAGTATAATAGTAATGTTAGTTTAATGTATAGTTTAAACTTAGTTTTTTTTATTTTCCAGGTAAGTTCTTAATTATTTTCAGATAGGGTTCTTGTAATTTTAATTTAAAGTTAGGGGGTTGTTAGGTTTAGGGGTTAATAGTTTAATTTAGTTATTTGCGATGTGAGGGGTTGTTGGTTTAGGGGTTAATAGATTTATTTAGTGGCAGTGATGTGGGAGGCCAGAGGTTTAAGGGTTAATAACTTTAGTGGTGTTGATGTCGGAGAGCGGTGGAATATGGGTTAATATCTTTATTATAGTGTGGGCGATGCTGGAAGGCCTTGGTTTAGGGGTTAATAGGTAGTTTAGGGGTGTTAGTGTACCTTGTAACAGTTTAGTTATGAGTTTTGTGTAACAGTTTTGTTGCATAAAACTCATAACTACTGCTCTCAGATTGCAAAACGGATCGTGTCGGTATAGGCTGGAACGCAAGATTTTTAGCCTCACCGTAAAAATTGTAATGGCAGCGCTATGGAAATCCCACACATTTTTTGAGTGCGAGACTGACGTTGCGTTACAGGCTAAAATGCTTGCGGTACAGCTATACCGACAAGACTTGTAATGGCTGCGTTGCTGTTTTAACGCTGAAATGGCCATTTTTTCAGCGTTAAAACACTAACACAAAACTCGTAATCTAGGTGATAGCTAGTAAAAGAATGAAATACATTTTATTAAAAAAAATGGAAAAATAAAGAATCTCCAGCAATGGAGGAATTTGCTTATTTTAAATATAAAAGAGAATCTATCTTTATCCAAATTAAAGCTATCTGGTATATATATATTTGTGTGGATGTATGTATGTGTATGTATATATATATATATATATATATATATATAATCCATTATAGAAGAGGACTGCACTCACTGGATTTGGTATATAAAATAATTTTTTTTATTAAGGTGACGTTTCGGGGTACGCAGACCCCTTCCTCAGACCAGGCAACAGTGCAAATGAACAGTGTGCAATATAAAGCAACATAGCCCCTCCCATCAAACAATTAGTGAAATTGCGCCAAAACCTATGTAACCATGACAACAGGTGAATCACCTAATTAACATTATTCCTACCTTTACTAATGTGATAGTTAAAAACAGTATAATTGTGCAAACCATATAAGTGTATCTTAAAATTATTCTCAAACAATAAATGACATGACATATGAGTAGCACCTAAAACACTCAAGGTGCACACAAAGAAATAAAATGTCCCCCTACAATGTGATGTGTGACCTACTGAAATAGCTACCACAAAGAAACAACTTAACATTGATAAAGGCAGTCTATAGGAAACAGCGCTCAATAAAAGATAGTTGCAGGACCTAGGCAGTATATCAGCATTTAAACATTAGTGTATCAGTATCTCTCAGTAAAACATACTTCTCAGTAAACAAAGGACAAGTAGAGAACAAGGACAAGTAGAGAAAAAGGGCTCAATAAAAGATAGTTGCAGGACCTAGGCAGTATATCAGCATTTAAACATTAGTGCATCAGTATCTCTCAGTAAAACATACTTCTCAGTAAACAAAGGACAAGTAGAGAACAAGGACAAGTAGAGAAAAAGGGCTCAATAAAAGATAGTTGCAGGACCTAGGCAGTATATCAGCATTTAAACATTAGTGCATCAGTATCTCTCAGTAAAACATACTTCTCAGTAAACAAAGGACAAGTAGAAAAAAAGGACAAGTAGAGAAAAAGGGCTCTTAGCCAGAAAAACACGTATGTCAAGATTTAGGCAAGCATGTAGATGTGTGTGTCAATTGTTGAACATCAGTAGGTATATCGTATAGCATCCATAGACTAATCTTAGAGAAAAAGAGGGTGTCATCACACCATCACCGACTACTGAGCCTAAGGGGTAATATAGATAATTTCAAAGCAGTGTGATTGCAATACATACAAAGAGTCAGCAACGTAAGATCGCTATTTATATCTCAAAGGGGAAAAAATATATATATCTCTACCAGCCAGCACTGTCTCTAGTTCAGGTAACTTACTTGGCATGAGATGTGATAGATACTGTCAAAGTGGTTGCAGCGTGTTGCAGAGAGGGAGCTGGAGATAAGATATGTCAATTAGAAGTTTCAAAAACAGGCACGGATCAACACAGTCCCGCGTCCGTGTCAACGGTGTCAGCGAGCATGGCTAATTTGCATAGCCGTCTGACATCATCAGGGGGGTGTGTATCAAGCAGTCAGAAAACATAGATGACAGCTAACCGATGTTAGCCGCAACTGCTGGGGCAAGCCAACAAATGATTGTACATACCTACACTTGTAGGAAAGGGGCGAATTGTCTAAACATCTGAGTATATATCACAAAAGCATAAGATGCGTCTATATTGCTTGTATACTTCTATCATATCCCAAAAAGGCTAAGAGAAGCCGTCAGACTTGCAGATAGTTGTATGGATCTGAGAGCCTTAGTCTGCCCAAAATGTTCTAATGTATGTTATGAGTACCATATCTATCCAGAGAGCCATATGTGTACGAAACCGTATAGGTATAGGGTTAGTAAATGTACTTAAAGAGAGCATAGTCTACCACAATGTTGGTGCTAGAGCTAATCATGATACAAAATAAACAACCAAAAATCCTATACTGGTAAAACATATGCCAGAGTCTTGTGCCTGAGTAACATGTTACTCTTACAGTGGGATCTCAGTGTTACAATCATAGATCCCCTGTTACAATTGGCAATCAAGTGTGGTTATATGCAAAAGATAAAATCAGGGTTATATTAACAGCAAGCCATGGTATCCAGATAAATCAATAAAGCATATGCATAGTCAGTGGGCACTTTCAAACATAGCGATTGCTATCTGAGTCATGGGTACGGATGCCTGCAAGGAACTGATCTACTGGTCCCGGTATTACTATCTGGAGGGACTTTTTCAGTATTTGTTAAGACTTATTCTGTATTCAATCGTTTATGAATGATTTCTTCCAGTCACCAAGTATATTTATAACAAACGCCTGATTAAATTTTAATCCTGTAAGTGCCATCCAAATTGTGTGGTGTGTTTTTTGTACTTACCTACACTTGAGTCTGTTTGCGTTTGTGTGTTTTACAGATTTTGGGATTCTATTTTACTCCGGGAGGCACGCAGGACACCCTCGGTCAATTTGCTGCAGCAGGTCTCGTATACTATTACTCTATATTTTTGCATTTGATTGCATAGCCTTCCTTTTTAGGATACTGTTTGCCACATATAGTAGAGGTGCAATATTCCTTTTTTATTACATTTTGTATTCCTATTTGCAAGTTTTTTAATATTTGACTGTTATGTATATATATGTTTTTTAATATATGCTTGTTAAGATAGACACTCATTTTAAGGTGGTTTTACAAAATATTTTTCATATTTTTCACCTTTATTTTTAATCATTGTGTGTTTATTGCTCTACATTATAAAGATATTGAATCTTCCCTAGCATTTAGCGCTGTCTAATTAGTGTGTTTAGTAGTTATATTTTATAGTTGTTTGCAATTCATTTTTGCATTATTGTCTGAAGTTTTCTCAATAAAGTTGATTTAAAAAAAAGAAAACAGGACTCTGAACTTGATTGCAACAGAACCCTTGTAGCACACCTTAGGTAATGGTGGTGTATTTAGTTTTAGTGCTGCCATAGGCACTGGGAGATCTGGTGTCTTCCAAACCTCCCCAGCACAACAACTTTACCTCAAAATTGCCACCTTTATTTCACCAGGCACACATGAAGAGGTCATGAAAAGTGTCATCTATTGTGTATTAAATGTAATAAATAAATAAAACATTTGAGTAACATAGGATTAGAAGGGAATGACACACTAGAACTAACAAAGCTTCTGTCCCCTAAAGACAAACAAACTAACAAAGCTTCTGTCCCCTACTTGGCCTAGGTATAAATGTATTCCTGCCAGGTAGTTACATTCATGTCTAAAGATATTATATGTGCAAACATGTTAAAGTAAATGAGACTAATGTGCTCATAGGACGGTAGAATCGACAAAGTAAGGGACAGAACTGATAAAACAGAGTGCAACCTGGGAGAAGTCTTGTGAGGAAAAGTAATGAGAGGTTATGAGAAAGGAAGAAAAGTTCAGGTTATTGACAAAGAAAAAACATTGCACATTGCAGGGAGTAGACGGGGTGTAGATTTGTTTAGGGTTTTGTAAGTCAAAGACAGCTTTTCATTTAGAAAAGAAGATCTGGAAAGCATTAGTCAAATGACACTGAACCTGTCAAAAACTCATTATTAAAAAGATTACATGAGGGGAAAAAAAGGTCTGAGAAAAATAATACTGGTGAGTTGATATTATAATTGACTGGAGGGAACAGGCGACTAAAGAGAACAATAAAGTGACACACTTGAACCTTCTCTGTTTTAAAAGCCTCATGCTGTTTTGTTATTATAGAAGCAGGATGTTGCCTTTCTCTGAGCTATTGGTTTTTACTATTAAGACCTTTAAACCTGACTTGTTAGCAGCAGGGCTGTGAGAGACAGTAAAGCCGGCAAAAGGCAACGCAATTAAAAGAGCCGTGAGATCAGGTTCCTTCTTTCAGGCACTTTCCTTAATCGTGTTTTGTCTACATTATGAATGCATATTTCTTACTGTGAAACATGAATAAATTCACATCCCGGTGTAACACAGCAGAAATAAAGTAGTGAGAGAACTGCAGGATACTTTAGTTATTAGGCTTTCAGTCTGAAAATAAGTTACATTGGCTGTTAAAGGACTAATATACTATAGAATTGCATAACCCACTAATGCACAATAAATACAAGCACACTTTTTTTCGGGAATTTCAAATGAAAGCACCACTAAATACAGTAGAATTGTATAATTGACACAATAAAAACGCAATGCAAGAGGATTTACTTTGAAGTTGAAATGAACAGTAGAATATTTTGTGGTAAATTTCCGCTCCCTACTCAGTAGGAGATAGAACCTCAGAAAGTGTGCATATAAAAAAAATGTGCACATTTTTATAATGGAAGTATATTGGATTTTTTTTTTTTTTTAATCGCATGCTTTATCAGAATCATGAAATTTTTATTTTGACTTTAGTGGCCCATTAATTTCAATTAATGTCAATTAATTTCCCTGCCACTCTACCATGTGACCGCCATCAGCCAATTACCGAATCATATATGCACCCACTGTGAGATGGTGCCTCATAATGTTTGCACATATAAAGACCGAGCAAACATTGATAATGGAAGTAAATGGTAAAGTTGTTTAAAATCGCATGTTCTATCTTAATCATGAAAGTTTAACTTTGACTTTAGAGTCTTTTTGCAGGTCTTAAAAAGACTTGCAGGGTCACTAGTGTAATGACATGCTGTAATGCACTAAATCATGTCATTTTTGCACTATGATGACCCTTTAAAGCAAAGTAAGCAATTGTAAACTAAAATAATCCGAAACTTTAGTTTAACAGATATTTTTACGAGTAAAACATTAAGATTTTTTTTACCTACAAAAGCATATTTCTCTTATTCTGTAATACTTTTTATACCACAAAATAATCCGTATTGCTTAAAATATGTGTACTGTTATGTGCTCTGTAGGCAATTTTTTGTGTTAAACGTTTTCAGGGTTAGAATAACTGTAAATGATATATGATCTGCTACTAACATGGTCATACAGTAGGTCCCATGCTCATGAATTGACCGCCTGAATGCTCTCTATATGTCATTGACATGTTACCAACAGCTCATTATATACGGGAGGCAAAGGCACATGTAAACAATCAGCAGCATATGGGTGCCTATAAATATTTATTTTAACAATGAAACATGTTGGTATAAAGCAATAAAATACAAACAAAATACATTTTTTAACTACTTGTTTCATTGGGCTGCAGTTAATCCGCTTGCAACGCGTTTCATCCTGCTCTAATAACCAAAAGATTCAACAAGTCAAATATGTTAAATGAACATAAAAGAGCTTAATAAAGCACATTTTTATTTTATGTTTTAATTTTTAAAATAAGGCTAAGTTATTACTTTCAGAAAATTCAGAGTTAGAGGAATAGTTCACAGAATTTTTTGGAAGACTGTGGAATTAATTGCCGGAGGCAGCAATAACATTGGCACTTCAGTGAATAAACTGTTTTCAGATAGGTATTTAATAGCATTAGCCTTTAAAAATTGATAGTTTTAATTATGTTAAAGTGATTGTATGTAAAGTTTAAGGAATTAGTGCCCGGTATCTAATAATAATCTTAAAAACAGGTGCACTTTAAATCATTAAACTTTACAATGACGTTTCTTTTTTAAAATACTTACCATTGCATTACAAAACAGACTGCCGATCCTCCGCCCACATCTCCTACTGTATTTAGTGTATCGATGACGATTCCGGCTTCCTTCAATCGTTGCGTGCCCCCATTTAGCGTCCAGCTTGTGGGGAGCGCAACAATTGAAGGAAGCCGGATTCATCATCAATATGCTAAATACAGTAGGAGACGCGGGCAGAGGATCGGCAGTATGTTTTCCATAATGCAATGGTAAGTATTTTTTAAAAGAGGCATCATTGTAAAGTTTAATTAATTAAAGTCACCCTGTTTTTAAGATTATTTTTACATACCGGGGACTAATTCCTTAAACTTTACAATCAGTTTAATTTGTATTATAATTTACTGTGTTATGTCAGGGGTTTACATTTTCAAAATGACTGATTTAGAGTAAAACATTTTAAACATCTTGAGTTGACACATAGTTCTGTGTATGAGTCATTTTGCTCCACCTTATGTTATGAGCAATGGCTTCTGGGCATTTCACTTGTGACCTTGTTAACCTTACTTGTAGAGCCCACCTGTTTCATATTACCAAGCTAATATACAGTATACTAATTGATTACTTGGAGCATAGCTTTTCCTATTCCCCAAGGTTATATTATTGAGATTCCCCACACAAGCACTTTTTCCATACCTGGTTTTTATTGTGTCTGTTTTCTGCATTCTATAACTGGAAATTAAAGTGTTTAGACATAAAGTTCAAATGACATTTTTTTATTATGAAACTATTACACAACTTTTTCATCAGAATGTTAATTTACAATGAATAACACTTATAAACATGTTATTTAGTTTATGCTTGCAGTGTAGTGTATTTATAAATGGCAGTTATAAAATTAATCAAAATAAAATATCAATGTTTAAGCAAATACAAACTACACAACCAGATTTCCATGGTATAATGTATATATAATTTAATAAAGGGACATGTTATTAAATGTTTTTTTTTTCTTTTGTGAATTGGATAGCGCATACAATTTTAAACAATTTTTCAATTGATTTCACTTATCAAATTTGCTTCATTCTCTGGTATCCTTAATTGATGGAGCAGCAATGCTCTGCTGGGAGTTTAGCAGAACACATCAGGTGAACCAATGTCAAATATGTGTAATCATCACCAATAAGCAGCTAGCTCCCAGTAATGCATTGCTGTTCCTGAGCCTACCTAGGTATGTTTTATAACAAAGGATACTGAGAGAACGGATCCAATTAAATAAAAGAAGTAATTTGGGAAGCTGTTTAAAATTGCATGTTCTATTTCAATCACACACAAAAAGAAAACATTTGGTTTTCATGTCCCTTTAATTCCAGATGGTATCACCAGCTATTAAAAAACTACAAGAAAACAAAACAAAACAAAATTGCAGATACTAAAGCTATTAATACTTTTATAAACAAAACTTTTTCTTTTATTTAGAATCTTGAAATCATATTTGAAATACACAGGGATGTATTTCAAATGTGAAGATACGGCATATTATACAGTGCCACCAATATTAAATAAAATTGTTTGAACTGAGCAATTAAAGGGACAGAAATGTGAAACCTAAGCTTCCATGTTTCAAAATAGAGCATTCAATTTTAAGAGACTTTAATTCTAAACACATATGCCTCTTTTTCATTGTTTATGAACATAATACCTAAATAAAGGGACTGTTTCTCCTTTTATAACAGTGGGGCTGTTGCTTGTTTTTTTAATTCTATGGGACTATGGGTGAGCAGAGACCCCATTAACAATATGCACACTTGTTAGAGACTAAAGTGAATTGAGTGTTGTGCTCTATTACTTGTTTTTGCTCCTTCCATTGGCTTGCCATATGTGTTTTGCTAGGTGGTACTTTGCAGGGGTTAACACATACAGTAGTTACATGCAAACAACTGCAATAATAAAAATGTCTGTTTATATCCCTTTAAAACAACTAAATCGTATGTGCATTTTATGCCTCCCTCCTACTAATTCAAGCCACTAGGATACTTTCATGTTTTATTACTGTCAGTCTTCAGGAACCCTATAGACAGTCATATCTAAAATATCTGCTCTTGATGTCTGAAATACAGGAAGTCTCCACTTGGAGGAAATCACAATTTTCAATCCACAAATACATTTTTGAAGGAAGGATATGACACTCTATGATTTTCTAATTTCAAAGCCTGTTCTTTTTGTGCTATGTAAAACAATGAGCCAGTGTCACCTTTATATAGTCAGGCATTGTAATTCACTGCAAGCCTTCCCTACATGTTTCCACCCTCCACCCCCCAGCTCCCTTTCCTTCCCTTGGCAATATCCCAACATACTAGTATATAACAATGCATCATCATTTCTGGGGAATTACTGTGTTCTTCTTTGTATACCTTGCATTTCAGGGCTCCTAGTCAGATATTTTATTACTGTTTGCTTTCTTCAAGTATAATATGGATCAATGTGACATTTTTTTCCCTTGAATTTCTAATTTTAATTGTAAAGTGTATGCATATAATCCTATCATTGGTGTTTTAGAAAATGAATCTGATGCTTTTTTTTAACCATAAAATGTTTGTAATATTAACCAAATAAGAACATTTCTGGAGGTGTTTTTGTGTACACTTAAAAAAAATAGAAATAAATATTTAATTTGGTATTTCATATTGAGGCTTTTTGAAAAATTGTAAGTATTTCTGCAAACACACAGAAACAACAACAAGATAGGATTTGTTTGGTTAACTCAGGAAAAAAAACTTTTTTCTTTAAAAAATCCTTCTATAACTTCTGTAATTTCAAGTTGTCAAGAAAGGACTCTTTAGTGTTGAAATCTGTCATAAAAAACATCCTTTGCTTACAATGTTCTAAATGTTAATACATTCTTAAAATCATGAGTTCTGCAGAGCAAACACATCACAGTCTTCCACTTTCCTATGGAATATGAAAAATACACAATAGATTGTTGTAATATTTTGTGTGTGTGTGTGTGTGTGAGATGGGGGGTAAACTGGTAAAGCAAGCCACAATTGTTAAACTGATAGTGCTTACAAAAAAGTGTGATTGTTTATTTTTAAATTTTAAGTTTTCAAGATGTGTATTACTGGTACAAAAACACTGAAAAAAATGTATTTACAAAAGTAGTATAAAACAAAAGTACGTCTAAAACATTTATTTTTATGCAGATAATCTAAATGCCACTGTATACTGTGCCACTATAAAAATGACTTTAATGTGCCTGTAACCTTTCCTGTTATAAAGACCTCGCTCACCAAATACCATCACAAATTAGAAATGTCACACCCTATCTTCACACCCATCACTTTAAAAACTCATCACTCAGCTGGTCCAAACTCTCTGTGATCTTGTAAAGCGTGGGAAATTAACAGGAATTCCACATACAGTCCAGTTTATGTTTTCAAATTATTTTTTGCAAAGCTTAATTAAACTTACTGAAAAGTGTCTTCCTACAGAAACTAGACAGCAACTCACAACACTAATATTAAATATCAAGTCATCCATATTACCATTTAATAGAAGTAATGGGCTTATAAGAATTAATTGCCTCTACTTCCAAACTACTTATATATAGGGCATTGTTACAATCTGAAAGTACTGTAACTAAGGTATTATTATTATAAATATTAATTATTCATTTTATTAGATTTTTTTATTCAACTCCCGTCTCTGTGCATGAAGATATATATTTGCCTCTGCCACCATATTGGCTAATTATTAGTTTTTGTCCTCAAATGAGCTCAGCAATTTGTCAGAAATTGCAGGTAACGTAAGATTGCACTAGCTGACACCTTAGTAGTATTATGTTTTATAATATTTATTTATTAATAAAGCAAAAATGTGTGTTATAATCTAAGCATATATATATATTAATGGAACAGATACTTAATTTGCAAATGGTCCAAAGTTATACTTTGTTTCAATAAATGGAATAAGTTTCCAAAGTTTCCTCAAAGACAAAAAAGAAAAGCAACACGCATAGTATTAATCTGTAAGAGTGTAACAGCAACTCCAAATGATACTTCAGAATACTCACATGTACCAGAGCTTAAAAGGACATGAAACCCAATGCTTTCCAATTTACTTCTATTATTAAATTTGCTTCATTCCCTTGATATCCTTTGTTGAAAAGCATATCTAAATAGGCTCAGTAGCAGCTGATTGATGGCTGCACATAGATGCCTCGTGTGATTGGCTCACCCATGTGCATTGCTATTTCTTCAACAAAGGATATCTAGAAAATGAAGCAAATTAGATAATAGAAGTAAATTGGAATGTTGTTTAAAATTGTATTCTCTATCTAAATCATAAAAGCAAAATGTGGGGTCTTATGTCCCTTTAAAGTGATGGTAAACTCTCCTCTTTTAAAAAAACATATCTGGAACGTTAGTGATATTTTAGATGGAGTTTAATTCATCAGTTGTAATGAAGATGCGCTATAACTTACTTTTTAATAACTGGAATCAAAACCCGATCAAAATACCCTAAGGTCTCGCTGACACGTCCGGGGCACCCACCAAGAACAAACCTTATACACTACCTGGTTAGTGGCGCGGTCACGTATCACGGAGAACCAATGGGCTGCAGGCATTATGATTGCTTTGGCAACGCAACGTGCAGTGCCACCGTCATCCCATGACAACTAATTGGGGGTGGGGTTTAGCTAGTTTGTAGTTATATATTGCTTTGCATTTGTATACACTGTGTCTGAGGAAGGGGATACTTTGTCCCCTAAACTTCACTTACTTTTCACATTAAAAAATGTTTGGAAAAGACCAGAGAGTGCAAGTTTTTTGTTTGCTGTATTCATATTCTCTACTAGCACCCTGGCAGCTGTTGGACTAAGTGAGAGTGCGCTTCCCTGCTAAATATATATATATATATATATATATATATATATACACACATATGTATTTATGTATTTATACATGTGTATATATGTATTTACAGCGTAATGAGAGAGAGTAGGCACACTGTAATGAATCCTTATTCAAAATTGAATTTTCACCAGGATCTATATTCAACACATCCATTGTCCCCCCTACCTCTAAACCATCATGGTATTACCTTAAGTGTCAATTCGTGCTGCGAGAATACTGGCGCTTATCTTCTCCTTAGCCCGGCTCTATCCGTAACCTCCACGGGCCGAGACACACTTGGCAGCTGAATCAGCTGATCGCCCGGCGTTCGCACTCTGCACGCTGTCCCAAACCCGGAAGTGAGGCTCCACTGATGTCATGAGTGACGTATGTGCGGGGGGGGGGGGAGAAGGAGTGAAGACACCTGGACTGGCTGCAAAACACCCAACCAGGCGGGTACAGCGGTTCCGAAGGCTGGTAGTAGTACAGGAACAAAAGTAGATGTGGAGCCGCTGTATAGTAAAACAATAGATTCTTTATTGGAATTCCTTAAAAGTTGGGAGGCATCCCAAACACATAGATAGGCAACGCACCGCTGCTAACATGTTTCGGCCATTGCGGCCGTAGTCATAGCATGCAGAGCTTTACACAGGTGTGATTAAAACAGGTAGAGTGTTACCTGATAGGTTCGAAAATTAAAACAAAGAAACGCCTACTATGCAGATTACATTGTTCCTTTAACCCATAGATGCCCATGTCACTCTACCTATTTTAATCACACCTGTGTAAAGCTCTGCATGCTATGACTACGGCCACAATGGCCGAAACATGTTAGCAGCGGTGCGTTGCCTATCTATGTGTTTGGGATGCCTCCCAACTTTTAAGGAATTCCAATAAAGAATCTATTGTTTTACTATACAGTTGCTCCACATCAACTTTTGTTCCTATATGTATTTACAGACATATATATATATATACACCTATAAACACATTAATATAATATATGTGAATTGGAGACCTTTGCAATCAAGTAGATTGCAATGGTCTCTGTTGGCGCTCTACAAATAACCGATCTGTTGGCGCTCTACAAATAACCGATAATAATAATAATAATAATAAGTAGATGAAAACATGTAAAAACATGCAATATTCATATTTAATAAGGGTTTTAACTATGTATTTACTGTAAATATTTCACATTCCAATGTTCTGCACATAGCAGAATATGTTTTATGTATTTATAAATAGATATTCCTCTCTCTCTCTCTCTCTCTCTATATATATATATATATATATATATATCTGTATAGGTCTATACCTATATACTATATTGTACCAAAATATCTTCAGATATAAGTAGAAATATGTAATATTCTTCTATGTGAAGAACATTGGAATATAAAACATTAATATTTTCATGTCGGGTTAGCACACTTGAGAATATGCGATCGGGTTGGCGTGTGAGTATGGGGTTAGGTTTTTTTCTACTTTTTTGTTCCATTGAATTATATAGGGGAACACGTTAAAGCGCATTATTGTAAATGTGGCTTTTTATGTGTACGAGTGAAAACTGTTTACTACAACTTCTAATATGAGCACTACCTGACGCTTGCAAAAACCTTACTTCTAGCGGAGTAAGCGTGCGAGCAGGAGTGATATATACTGCTCCACTCATAGAGGCCTATTTATTATGGTGCGAGCGGACATGATCCGACATAGCGGATCATGTCAGTTGCACATCGATAAATGCCGACAGCGTATGCTTGTGAACTGCTGGTGCAATGCCGCCCCTGCAGTTTCTAGGCACAGGGGTGGGGAAAGGCTAAAGCTAGATGCCAAGTGCAGTTCAAATACACTAATGTACTTGCCAAGAGCCAGGCCCTATAAACACAAATTACATTATTGGGGGGGGGGGGGCATTTAGTGCCCCTTTTACTTTTTCAGGGGATAGCAATGCTAAAAAAAGAGCAAACCAGTTAAAAAAGGGACGTCCGGTCACACTATTGTAGAGCTGGTAAAGTGGGCACAGTAGTCATTTTAGACAACTACTTAAATGGATAGAAAGGCCAAAATTAAAAATGTACATGGGCGCATTTCAATTTGAAATATGAGCATTTTGGTAATATACTTCCATTAGCAAAAATTCTTCTAGTAAATGTTAAAACTAATTTTCAGCAGCATACACACACATCCTGTGGGCTTGTGCACCAGTAGCACCAGTATTCAAACACCATACCTTCTCAGAGAGTCAGCAGTAGCTGTTATGATTCTAAATAACTCTTCATAGATGCAATACATGCCACTGACAGCTCTCTGAGCAGGCATGGTGTTTGAATACTGGTGCTTGGCCCTTACCTTTTTGCTAATAGATGTATATTTCTAAATTGAATCTATTTCAGATAGAATGTATGCGTGCACATTTTACATTTTTACCTTTCTATCCTTTTAAGGTTGTCAAAAAGGTTGTCAACAAGGTGACAGAAAACATAAGTATACTTTATGTTGGAGAACGATTAGATAAGAGGAGAACAAGCAATGTTGGGAAAAAAGCAGATAAGCAGTTTTGAGCTAAGTGGCAGCTAACGAATGGGGAAGAGGGCTTTGCATAGATCTTAGTGTGTTGCACTTTCACAAGAAGAAATCAAGTGTCCTGTCGGATTTTGCTTCCTTGGGCTCCAAAGAAGGTAGGCAGCAAAAATGTGGAGTAGAAAATTTATTTAGCACAAAAACATAGCAACGTTTCAGGAATTGCTTCCCTTAATCATGCAATAAAACATACTGATACCAAGTACCCTTATATACCCACCTGCCACAAGGGGGCAGTAAAGGATATTCACAAAATTAACTCTTCCTCAACCAACATTTTGGGAAATAATTCTATAGGATACTTAAGAGACATAACTCTGAGAAGCAGCTTATCATAAAGGCTATACTATTTACCCATAACCAATAAAATGATAGTCATAAGAAAATGCAAAAATACATATTACAAAATATACTTTTATGTAAACTCAGAAAAATACAGAGAGATCCCAGTCTCTATTCATATCATCTGGTTCCATAGTGCCAAGTTCATATATCCAAAAACACTCCCTCTGTTTTAACAAGAGGTCTCTGTCACGCCCTCTTCTAGGTCTAGGAATATATTCAATAATTTGGAACCAAAGCTGATTGACAGCATGGCCCATTTTAGAGAAATGACAAGATACTGGAGCAAGTTTATTTTTTGTCCTAACAGTACTTTTGTGTTCAATTATCCTGTCCCTAATAACTCTAGTAGTCTCGTCTACATAGGCCGCCCACAAGGACATTTGACCAAGTAGATTACATGTTGGGTATTACAGGTATAGAGCCCCTTAATAGAATATTTTTTTTGCCAGATTTAGGATGAAAAAATGCTGATCCTTTGATCATGTTCCTACAACAGGAACAACCAAGGCAAGGAAAACACCCACTATTCTTACTGGTCAAATACCTTTATTTATCTACAACAGTAGTGGACCTATGTCCGCCCTTATAAATTTTTGATGAATATTAAAACCTTATTTAGGCTCGACTTCCGGCGAGAGACGGGGTTAGCAGCACGCCTGCATCTTCGCGCCTCCACACCAAGCTAAGGCTTGTACATCGTCTGGCACAGGTATCCTTGGCTACAGTGAGTTCCACAGGCCCGGATTATAGAACCGCATTGCGGGCGCCTCAGAAGTCAGCGGAAAAAGAAGGCTTTCAAGCAGGAGCAGCTCCATTCCAAATCCAGACATCAGGCGGCATGTAATAGAAGCGCCGAGCAGCAAGTTACTAGAGGTAACTCCACCCCCAACACAAAAGTCTGGCGATGTCCGATAGTGCGGTCTCTGGCCGCAGGAGCCAAGTATACATGTTACGGAACGTGAGTTTTTGAGTACTGATGACCTTGCTTACCGCTCAGTCCCTAACCTGAAAAACCGAAGGAGAGTAAGAGGAGAGGATGGCCCTACTCTGGTCGGTATCTTTGACCAATACAGGTACTGTTCAAGAGCGAGTGTGCCCACGGTTGTGCGGTAATTGGCCTCATCACTCATCTGACACTGCTAACACTATGTTTGTCAAGTAGCATTGCGGGTGGAAAGTTTTAAATACGTTGCTTGGTAAAATTAAGGCTGTAAATGTACTCCATTGTATATATGTACATAACAATTTGCAGAGGTCGCTCATACTAATCAATGGGTTTTTCAGATACAACCGAGTATCACAGACTTGAGTGATTAACTGTACAACAATACAAATACAGTAAGACACTTTATTTTATTGGAGAATATAGCCTGTTACTCCTTACTCCAATAACCCTCCGGGTAGGAGACTGAAATACAGGGAGCTCCCATAACCCTATGGGGTAGGAGCAAGAAAGAGTTTATATCCCTGCATCGTCAAAGGAAGGCTTCAGTCAAAGATTGTTACTCAAATAGGAGCTATCTCTCCAAGATTAAACCAGTCTGTCAACATCTATTCACAACGACAAATAGATATCAGAGACTTAAATCATATAATCACCTGGGTTCCTTGTAAAAATATAAGAACAATTTAATACAACCCCGGGAATACTAAGGGCTATATAGTCTGCAAAGATACAGGACATTCCTAAGGCAATAGATACCCTTAAGAACTAAAGGGGGGCTTTTACTTCTATATTCATGAACAGATTTGTTCAGTTATGCTATATTAAGGGTTATAATATAATTGTAATGATATCAAGTTATTCCTTTTTGCTTAATGCATGTAAATAAGGCTGTGTTATACTTGATTTGTATGATATTGGTATGACTGAATTTACTGAAGTACACTAACAGCACCAATATATAAAATACTGAGTGATTAATTAAAGGTCACCATTATTATCGATAAGAGAACTGGTCTGTAGATAAAGGTTATAAGGCTGGTTCTTAATAAAATATTGTGGAATATTTGAATGCACCCTAGACATAGTATAGCAAGAGGGAATAATGTGGGGGTTTTTTTGTGTTCTTTTTTTTTTTTCTCCCTCATGGTATAATTGCCACTTATCTATCTAAACAAAAACGTAGATTTATTCAGGTATATTTTGCAAGAATGAATGATAGATTGAACTAACTTGGGTCATAGATATTACTGGAATATATATTGCATAATTCTGTGTGCACTGTATAATTCAAGGTTTCCTGTTGGTATATAAATAATTACAGAGTAATAGGTAATGTTATAAAGATTGTTCTTCAATAGATTTAAGTCGATTTTCAGAGCCTAATTCAATCATAAAACAAGTTATAGTTATTAATTTAGAGTTCTGCTAATTCAGTTTGACACACTTGTGGAATTTATATAGGGGCTTGTAAATATATCTAAACACTACAGGTGGAACACTTCAAATATTTTGTTTCACGCTTATTTTTTTTGTTTAGATTATGAGGTTTTTTTTTGTTTCCTTTTTCTTTTTTTTTAATAATCATTCGCACTTATCACAGTAACACTCACACTAACACTAATTAAGAATACACTTCACCATTGGTCAGGATCTAGAATCATTATTAGATACTTAACCTTGTTGTCCTATTTAAGATATTTTTAGGATTACAATTTTGCAAGGGTATTGTATATAGTTAGATGAATACTATGCAGTTAAGTATACTAGTAATTAAGGTTTAGGAAGAGTAATAGATCTTTAACAACACTGATCTAATCAGTGTTACACCTATTTTTACTTGTTTTAAACAAGTTCATCACCTATCACATATTTTGCACTGCACTATAGCGCTTATATACGCGTTAGACAACAGACACGCCACCTGTAGGCTTGGATCCCATGGATAGATATATGCTCAATAAGAGTTCTTCGCCCAACATGCCACCTAAACAAAGAGGAAAAAAAGGGAACAGCAGGAATCTGGATTCTAATATAGATATATCCCAAGATAAAGGGATAAGTAATTCTATGACTAATGATATGGCAGAATTTGCAGCTGAAGTCGCCAAAATCTTAACCCCGCAATTTGATTCGATAAAACTTGAGATCAGGAAAGAAATATCTAATTTGACCACAGAAGTTCTCAATAAGATTAGATGAGGTAGAGAATAGAGTATCAGATTTAGAGGACCGGTTTAATTTACAAGAACCCGTCTCAGTGACAAACAGTAAGACAATTGCAGCTTTACAATAAAAAATTGAGGATCTTGAGGATTGCTTGAGACGTAATAATTTAAAGGTTATAGGTCTCCCGGAATCTCTGGAATTTCAAGATCTAATGACTTTTGTCACTGTTACTTTGCCACAGGCATTACTTGTCCCTCCTCCATCTATCCCCTTCCAGGTAGAGAGGGTACATAGAATTGGATATCTGAAAGAGAACAGCGAAAATATTAAACCAAGACCTGTTATATTTAAATTTATTAACTTCCAAGACAAATTACTATATCTTAAACACTACAGGAAATGTAATCCCTTTTTAGTTGGCCCCCACAGAGTGTTAATTTTTCAGGATTTTTCATCAGAAACTCTAACTAAAAGAAAGGAAGCCAACTATAATATTAAACTGATTTACCCAGCCAAGTTAATAGTAATGAAAGGAGGAACTTCTTATACTATTAACAATACTCAGGAAGCTGAAACATTTTGTAGAGAGGCTGGCGTATGCTAATGGATAGTAACTGCTGTAAAAACAGAATACGTGTATTATTGCTAAGAGTGATTATGGAATGGAGGATGTATTGAAGTGTATTAAATGTTGCTGTTGTTTCTATTTTAAAATAATGTTGTTGTTTTTTTTGTTTTTTTTCTCTCTCATCGCTCCACTCTCTTTTTCGTTCTGATCTCTCATACTACATTTATATTTAGTTAATTCAGGCTGGCTACACCAGTTCTTAACTTAATTTCTTGGAATGTCGGCGGGATAACCTCTCCAATCAAAAGGAAGTCTATAATTAAATATCTTGGTAAATCTAAGCCTGATATTGTGCTATTACCGGAAATACATTTAAAATCACTAGAAATACCTAAACTTAAAATAAAATGGGTTGGAGAGGTTATTGCTGCCACACACGATTCCAGGAAGAGAGGAGTTGCTATTCTTTTAAACAAAAAGTTAGAATATCATATTGAAAATACAGAATTGGACCCTGAGGGACGATTTTTAATTATAGAAATAACTATTAACAAGATACCTTATATTTTGTGCAATATATATGGCCCCAATAATGTGGACCGTGATTTTTGGATAAAATTGACAGTAAAACTACATAGATATATTGGACAAAATGTAATTGTAGCCGGCGACTTTAACTTAATTGCGGATGCGATTTTAGATAGATCCAACGAAAAAAACAATATTTACTAGAGATAGAAAAATGCGAATTTTACAAAAATTTTGTTCCCAATTGGATCTCGTAGATATTTGGCGAGTTCAAAAGCCTGATAATCAGGCATACACTTGTATGTCCAAAGCACACCAATCATTATCCAGGATTGATTATTTTTTTATTTCACATTCCCTACTTAAACTAATTTGGGTGGCCGAAATTGATGATATTGTAATTTCAGACCACGCTGCCATATCATTAAAATGCAACTCTAATTTAAAAGGGCCAGTTAACAATAACATTTACTTTCCTAAATATTTACGCCTAGATTTAGAGTTTTGTCGGTAACGCAGCTTTTTTCCCAACGCACCCATAAGACGACGCTGGTATTGAGAGTTGTCTGAGGGGCTGCGTTAGGCTCCAAAAAGGGAGCGTTGAGCCTAATTTACCGCCACTTCAACCCTCAATACCAGCGTTGCTTACGGTAGCGGTAAGCTGGCAAAACGTGCTCGTGCACGATTCCCCCATAGGAAACAATGGGGCAGTTTGGGATAAAAAAAAACCTAACACCTGCAAAAAAAGTAGCGTTAAATTCCCAACGCAACCCCATTGTTTCCTGTGGGGAAACACTTTCTAAGTCTGCACCTAACACCCTAACATGAACCCCGAGTCTAAACACCCCTAACCTTACACTTATTAACCCCTAATCTGCCGCCACCGCTATCGCTGACACCTGCATTATACTATTAACCCCTAATCTGCCGCTCCGGACACCGCCGCAACCTACATTATCCCTATGAACCCCTAATCTGCTGCCCCCAACATCGCCGACCCCAATATTATATTTATTAACCCCTAATCTGCCCCCCCAACGTCGCCGCTATCTTACCTAAACTTATTAACCCCTAATCTGCAGACCGGACCTCGCCGCTACTCTAATAAAGTTATTAACCCCTAAACCGCCCCACTCCTGCCTCGCAAACCCTATAATAAATAGTATTAACCCCTAATCTGCCCCCCCCAACGCCGCCGCCACCTAACTTCAAGTATTAACCCCTAATCTGCCGACCAGACCTCGCCGCTACTCTAATAAATGTATTAACCCCTAAAGCTAAGTCTAACCCTAACACCCCCCCTAAGTTAAATATAGTTTTAATCTAACAAAATAAATTAAATCTTATTAACTAAAGTATTCCTATTTAAAACTAAATACTTACCTGTAAAATAAACCCTAATATAGCTACAATATAACAAATAATTATATTGTAGCTATTTTAGGATTTATATTTATTTTACAGGCAACTTTGTATTTATTTTAACTAGGTACAATAGCTATTAAATAGTTATTTACTATTTAATAGCTACCTAGTTAAAATAATTACAAAATTACCTGTAAAATAAATCCTATTTTAAATTAAACCTAACACTACACTATCAATAAATTAATGAAATAAATTACCTACAATTACATACAATTAAATAAACTAAACTAAATTACCAAAAATAAAAAAAGATTACAAGAATATTAGGCTAATTACACCTACTCTAAGCCCCCTAATAAAATAAAAAAGCCCCCCAAAATAATAAAGGTCCCTACTCTATTCTAAATTAAAAAGTAATCAGCTCTTTTGCCTGTAAAAAAAATACAACCCCCCCCAACATTAAAACCCACCACCCACATACCCCTACTCTAACCCAAACCCCCCTTAAATAAACCTAACACTACCCCCCTGAAGATCTCCCTACCTTGAGTCGTCTTCACACAGCTCCATCCAATGGGGCAGAAGAGGACATCCAGACCGGCAGAAGTCTTCATCCTATCCGGGCAGAAGATGACATCCGGACCGGCAGACATCTTCATCCAAGCGGCATCTTCTATCTTCATCCATCCGACAAGGAGCGGCTCCATCTTCAAGACCTCCGGCGTCTAACATCCTTCTTCCCCGACGACTACCCGACCAATGAAGGTTCCTTTAAGTGACGTCATCTAAGATGGCGTCCCTCAAATTCAGATTGGCTGATTGGATTCTATCAGCCAATCGGAATTAAGGTAGGAAAAATCATCCAATCAGATTGAGCTCGCATTCTATTGGCTGTTCCGATCAGCCAATAGAATGCAAGCTCAATCTGATTGGCTGATTCAATCAGCCAATCAGATTTTTCCTACCTTAATTCCGATTGGCTGATAGAATCCTATCAGCCAATCAGAATTTGAGGGACGCCATCTTGGATGACGTCACTTAAAGGAACCTTCATTCGTCGGGTAGTCGTCGGGGAAGAAGGATGTTCCGCGCTGGAGGTCTTGAAGATGGAGCCGCTCCTCGTCGGATGGATGAAGATAGAAGATGCCACTTGGATGAAGATGTCTGCTGGTCCGGATGTCCTCTTCTGCCCGGATAGGATGATGACTTCTGCCGGTCTAGATGTCCTCTTCTGCCCCATCGGATGAAGACTTCGACCCGGCTGGGTGAAGACGACTCAAGGTAGGGATATCTTCAGGGGGGTAGTGTTAGGTTTATTTAAGGGGGGTTTGGGTTAGAGTAGGGGTATGTGGGTGGTGGGTTTTAATGTTGGGGGGGTTGTATTTTTTTTTACAGGCAAAAGAGCTGATTACTTTGGGGCATGCCTCGCAAAAAGCCCTTTTAAGGGCTGGTCAAATAGCTGGTTACTTTTTAATTTAGAATAGGGTAGGGACCTTTATTATTTTGGGGGGCTTTTTTATTTTATTAGGGGGCTTAGAGTAGGTGTAATTAGCATAATATTCTTGTAATCTTTTTTTATTTTTTGTAATTTAGTGTTTGTTTGTTTTTTGTAATTTAATTTAGTTTATTTAATTGTATGTAATTGTAGGTAATTTATTTAATTAATTTATTGATAGTGTAGTGTTAGGTTTAATTGTAACTCAAGTTAGAATTTATTTTACAGGTAATTTTGTAATTATTTTAACTAGGTAGCAATTAAATAGTAAATAACTATTTAATAGCTATTGTACCTAGTTAAAATAAATACAAAGTTGCCTGTAAAATAAATATAAATCCTAAAATAGCTACAATATAATTATTCGTTATATTGTAGCTATATTAGGGTTTATTTTACAGGTAAGTATTTAGTTTTAAATAGGAATACTTTAGTTAATAAGATTTAATTTATTTCGTTAGATTAAAATTATATTTAACTTAGGGGGTGTTAAAGTTTGACTTAGATTTAGGGGTTAATACATTTATTAGAGTAGTGGCGAGGTCCGGTCAGCAGATTAGGGGTTAATACTTGAAGTTAGGTGGCGGCGACATTGGGGGGGCAGATTAGGGGTTAATACTATTTATTATAGGGTTTGTGAGGCTGGAGTGCGGCGGTTTAGGGGTTAATAACTGTATTAGATTAGCGGGGAGGTCCGGTCGGCAGATTAGGGGTTATTAAGTGTAGCTAAGATTGCGACATTGGGGGGGCAGATTAGGGGTTAATAAATATTATATAGGTGTCGGCGATGTTAGGGGCAGCAGATTAGGGGTTCATAGGGATAATGTAGGTGGCGGTGGTGTGCGGTTGGCAGATTAGGGGTTAAAAAAATTATTATAGTGGCGGCGATGTGGGGGGCCTCGGTTTAGGGGTACATAGGTAGTTTATGGGTGTTAGTGTACTTTAGAGCACTGTAGTTAAGAGCTTTATAAACCGGCGTTAGCCCATAAAGCTCTTAACTACTGACTTTTTTCTGCGGCTGGAGTCTTGTCGGTAGAGGCTCTACCGCTCACTTCAACAAAGACTCTAAATACCGGCGTTAGGAAGATCCCATTGAAAAGATAGGATACAAAATTGGCGTAAGGGGATCTGCGGTATGGAAAAGTCGCGGCTTGAAAGTGAGCTGTAGACCCTTTCCTGCCTGACTCTAAATACCAGCGGGCGGCCAAAAGCAGCGTTAGGACCCCTTAACGCTGCTTTTGACGGCTAACACAGAACTCTAAATCTAGGCGATTAATCAATAATATTAATTTCCATAAATGGTTAAGTAATAGATTTGTGGAATTTTATAACAACAATTCAAATTACCTTGACAAAATAGAAGTGTTCTGGGAGACAGCCAAAGCTGTTTTGCGAGGCAAAATCAAATCTTATATGTCCCATCAGAAGAAAAAATGTAATCGTATCAAAATTCAGCTAGCCAATCAAGTTAAAAACTTGTATAGAGCTTATATAGATAACCTTAATAAACTTCGTTGGGACACATATGTTAAAGCGAAAACAGCTCAAGATATTCAACTTAACAAGAAAATGCCCAAGAAGTACTTAGAGTTAAAGCTATATATGGCGGGTATACTGGAAGATCAGCCAAGTTTCTTGCTAGAATTACTAAAACAGTTTCAAAGAATGCTATTCCAGCAATTAAAAAGGGTATGGAAAGATTCACTAAACAACCAGATATTGAAAAATTATTTTTTGACTATTTTAGGGATTTATACAATTGTGAAAACCGCAATATAAGTAATAAAAAAGAATTCTGGGATAAGATCAAAGTGCCTAGACTTTCGATAGAAACTATGTTGAAAATTAATTCGACTATTACAGAAGAGGATATTCTATTAGCTATTAAAAAAGCTAAATTAAATAAAACTCCTGGGGCCTGACGCCCTTCCTATAGAATATTACAAATTCCCGTTATTCCTATTTTGAATAAGTTATTCAAATATTATTTTTCTGAAAATACGGAATGCTCACCATATTTTGCAGCTGCTAACATTTCTAATTTCTAATTTTAAAGAAGAACAAAGACCCTGAGTTACCTAGTTCATACAGGCCTATCTCGGTATTGAATTCCGATTATAAACTTTTAACTGCTATTTTAGCTAACTGACTTAAACCTCATATTGGGGATTTAATTCACGATAATCAATCGGGATTTATGCCTGAGAGAAACCCTGTAAGAAATACAAGGAAAGTTCTGGTGCTCTTGGACTTTTTTTGAAACAAATATAGGACTTCTAGACTCTGCGAGTCATCCGATAAGGCTATTCTAATGGTTGATGCAGAGAAAGCCTTTGACCGGATAAGTTGGGATCATCTGTTTTCTTCCTTGGAGCAATTTAGTATGATAGGTTATTTTAATAATTTTATCCGATTAATATATAGTTCTCCTTCATCTGCAGTTATTATTAATAATTCGATTTCTTGACGGTTTGTCCTTAAAAGAGGGACTAGGCAGGGATGTCCTCTTTCCCCATTACTATTTAACATTTCTTTGGAACCTTTAGCAATACTTCTTCGGCAAGAACTTGAAGGTATTTCGTTGGCTGGTCAAAAACTAGTGTTATTATTATACGCGGATGACCTCCTGTTATTTTTGACCAATATACAGAATACCTTGCCAATATTACAGAATATTATTGTTAAGTTCGGATCAATTTCAGGCTATAAGATTAATCCATTGAAATCAGAACTTTTATGGATAGATAAAAGACCAAGAACTATAATTAATCACCCATTTATTGAAGTAACTCAAATTACTTACCTAGGACTCAAATTGACTAATAACCCAGATGACTGGTATAAACTGAATTATATATTCTGTTTGGAGAATTGCAAAAAAAAGCTAGAGGATTGGGCTTTTCTTCCCATTTCATTATCAGCTCATGCTGCTTTGATTAAATTGATACTTTTTCCCAAATTATTATATATTTTTCAAAATATCCCGATTCATATTCACAAGGCCGGATATTCTTAGTTGTAACAAAGCTTGTACAAAATTTCTATGGAAAGAGATAAAACCCTGGATAGCTATCCACCGACTCATGAATTCTAAAATGGCAGCCGGTCTAGCACTACCTAATATTCAAGTTTATAATTTAGTGGCCCTGGCAAGGTTTGCCATAGACTGGATAACTGAAAAAGAACAAATTACTATATATAATTGGGAATCTAACTTGGTTACATCGTTTCACCTGAAGGCTTTATTACATTATCCACTAACGTCGCTCCCTTCGAATATTTTTTCTTTAAGCACTTTCAAAAACGTTATAGTGGCATGGCAGAAGCTTTGCATGGAGCTAGGTTTTTCCCCATATATTTCTCAATTTTTATCTATTAGGGGTAATCCTAATTTCAGTCCTGGAATTTTGAATAGGACCTTTAAGAAATGGGCTATAAAAGGTTTAAAGTTGATCAGCCAAATAATTGGAGCGGATGGTCTTCCATCTACTTTTGCAGATATAGCTATTAAATTTGACCTGCATGGGAATTTTACGCCTATTTGCAAGTGAGACATTTTATAAATGAATTGATTCAAAAATATGGATCAGGTTGGTCATTGGGTGAGCTAGGTAGTAGAATAGCTAGTTATCAATCTGGGATATATGCAATTTCCCCTTTCTATTTGTTACTAATTCAAAAATCTTCAAATATGCAAGTTGATGATATGGTGGCAAAATGGTCTAATAAGTTCCCGGATATTAATGATCAGACCATAATAGACAGCTTTAAAATAATTGATCAAGCATGGGTGTCAACATCTTAGAGGGATTCTCAAATAAAGATTAGTCTTAGGAGTTATCTTACCCCATAAACTTTATCCAGATGGTATAAAACATCCGTTCTCTGTTCCAGATGCAGATCAGCACACGCAGATTTGCTACACTGTTTTTAGGAATGCCCCAAAAAAATTCAGTTTTGGCAAAAAAAATTATATTGGATGAATGCAGTTTTACATTTAGATCACGATATTAAACCAATTGAGATTTTTTTTCTTGTTAAATTCCAAGGGGTCCCTAAGAATTTCAAATTTATAAATACGATTATACTAATTGGTCGTAATCTTATCCTTAGAATGTGGAAATCATGTGCAGCACCTAAAATTTCTCAACTTAAAAACGCTTTGATTACACAATGTATGTTTGAACAATATAATTTATCTCATCCTCTTGAGGAACATTTAATCCCCTTCTTTAAAAAATGGGAACCTTTCATATGCACATTACAAAAAGCTGTACAAAAAAACCCTAGTTATGTACAAGCTAACATTTATGCAGGCCACTTTCCTAAATTCTGGTTAGACGAGAGTGATTCCGAGCGGTGAGAGAGAGTCGGTTGGGAATTTTTTTTTGAATTTTTTTTGTGTTATTGTGTTGGTGTTTAGTTTGTTCTATATAAAACCATGAACAATTAATCTTGTAACACAGGCAATGGTGGTATATACCGTGTATTACATTCTTAAGTATCATTATTGTATGGGTCCTGCTTGACTCCATTTCTTTGTTTACATCCTTTGAAATGTACTTGTTTTTCATGTGAAACTTATAAATAAATAAATAAAAAAAACCTTGTTTAAAGGCCGGCATCGGGACATCTGCAAACTCAGGAACGTCAGGGTTACATTTGGACAAGATACCCCAATGTCTTTTTATAATATTTTGAATCAAATAACTTTGTAAATTGTACTCAGAGACAAAGACCAACCGCTGACTCTTTTTATTCTTTACCAGACCCTTCTTAGGACCTAATAAGGTCTCTCTAGGAATAGATTAGACCAAGTTCATCTCTTTTTCAACCATAGTCTGCAGATAACCTCGCTCTATGAAACGATCCCTCTTTTCCTTAAGTCTCAGATCAAACAATTTATCATCCATAACAATTCTACGGACCCTAAGTAATTGACTCTGGGGTAAATCCTTTAAAAGGGCTAAGGGGTGGGCACTATCAAAATATAAAATCCTGTTACGGTCAGTAGATTTCCTAAATAAATCCACTTTTAAAAAAATTAACTGATTTAATAATCTTGGTGTCAAGAAACACTGAATCCTCCTCACTATAAGTCAATTTAAATTTCAAATGAGTAGTGCAGCTGTTCAAATCATTAACAAATGCAATAAGGGTTCCAACTTCACCCAGCCAAATTCTAAAGACATCATTGATGCAGCGCCACCAACAGGCGCCACACTAAATGAAATCCAAATTAGGGAAAACAAATTTTTATTCAAACATATTCATTAGTAAATTGGCATAATCGGGGTGACATTGGAACCCACTGCAGTACCCTGTATCTGTAGAAAATATTAATTCTGGAACAAAAAATAATTGTAAGATTTTGCTCCCTTATCGAAATTCGAAATGCTTTTAATTACATAATCACATTCCACACGTTCTTTTTCAAATAAATGTGGAGTGTGATTACGGAATTCTGAGCATGCGCACATAAGGGTAGCAAATTCCGACTAGGGAGCAAAATCCGACAGAACACCGACTCCAAAAATAGCCTAATGCTGCTGGCGTCCGCCATCTCCCCTATTAGTTAGCTGCCAAAACTGTCGAAGTAAGTATGTATTGCTCAGATTATCTACATCTCAGGATGGTTTAGTGTGAATTGTGAAAACCTATGTTTCTTCTTCAGGCCCAGAAATGTCCGGTAACAGCTTTCCCGGTTAAGCCCAGCAAGGAGTGTTAAAGGGACATTGTACACTAGATTTTTCTTTGCATAAATGTTTTGTAGAAGATCCATTTATATAGTCCATCCAGTAGTATTTTTTTTTTTTTAAATGTATTGCTTTGCTTATTTTTTTAAGAACATTGTGCTGATTTTCAGACTCCTAACCAAGCCCCACACTGCCAGATGTATAAACACGTTTACAGCCTCCTGCAGGCTCCTGTTTATGTTATCTGTATTTTTATATGCAGGGAAGGGGGAAGGTGGGGAGTGTCTGCTCTTTTTGTTTACCCAGCCCCTTTCACTTGGTGTCCCAGACAACCTAATCAACAGTGCTAATCTGTGAGCTTCTAAGTGTGTTTTTAAAAGGTTTTATACTGGATTTTTAGATCAGTATCTGTGCATATTCTTCTTTATAGTAGTGTCTATTCCATGCAGTGATATGAAAATTGGTGTATACTGTCCCTTTAAATAATGAATTCAGTTATTTTAATAATAAAGCTGCACATAGGAAATACGAGACTCACTAATATTGTTAAGCCAGATAAGGCACAAATGGGTGGCAACTGTATATGTGTCTACCTCAGTGCATGTGATAATAAAGATTTCAAATAAAAGTGTAAACAATACTTAACAGCCTTGCAACCTATGACATTTTGAACTTAAATGTACTGCAAATTAAATTGCATTTTAATGTTAAAATACATCATATAATTTTTTTTTCAAGGTTAATGCTACTTTTATGATCATTAATAACAAAGTTGATCTGACTGCAAATAAAAGGAATCATAAATAAGGCCTTGATCAAACTGACTTCTTGAAAGGAAGGTCTAAGACCTTGCAATGGGCAAGTGTTGGTAGAAATGTAAGGCCAGCAAACCTATTAAGAGACAAATCAGTGTCCTTTATTTTGTTTTTAATATTGCGGTTTCGAGTTTAAGCAGGAAAAAAAATGTACTGGGGAAAAAATCCAGTATTCGTTATAATAGCCACAAAATAGAAAATTATCCTCCCAAAAAGTATGGAAACTATGTTTTAAAGGGACATTAAATATATATATTTTTTTAAATGCAGCAACAAAAAACTTTACTAAGAGTGATCTATAATACATCTGGAAAAAGTATTGAAGACATCAGTTTTCAATCTTTATTTCACCTCCCAAAGTGCAACTTAACCCCTGGCACCAGCCTCCCTCCTGTAAGACAACCAATGGTTACAAGTTTTCCCCCATCAGCTCACAGTCTGGGCCTGATATTCAAAACCTTACCGACATGGAGAGAAATCCCATAAACATTTTAGGATTTGTTTAGACCTAATATTGTAATGTAGGCATCTCTCCTTCACATCAAGAACACTGCATAGTGAGATAAATATCTTTCAAATTAAAATTTGTGTTTCTAACATTTTTTAGGACCTCGTCATACTGACGAGATGTCTTAGATCTTCTCACCTGAGCAGTGGGCTTTAGAATATCAAACCCTCTAGGCCTGATAATCAAAACCTCGCTGCTCAAGAGAGATATTCTAAGTCTCGTCAGTACGGTGAGGACGTTAATATTTTTTTTCCAAACATAAATATAGTGTTCCTTTTTGGAAACAGAGATTGCTACATTACAATACAAGGTCTAAATAAAAATCCCAAAGATTTTGTGTAATTTCTCTCCATGCTGGAGGTTTTGAATAGCAGGCCCTCTGAGAGAAGCTACCGTGCATGCATTTATATACAGAGAGTAGCTTCTGTCAGACTGCGAGTGCTGATGAGGGAAAACTTGCACCTGTCAGTTGCTTTTGGATTGGCAGAACTGTTTGTTAAATAGGTAAAAAAAAAAAATAACAAACAAAAAAACTGCCAATTTTTCAGGGGTATTGTGAATTACTGCTATTAAAGTTTTTATTGCTGAAATTGTTTGTTAATGTTTTCTGTCCCTTTAATCACTTCTCTAAACCTACCTAATAAATAAATAAAAAGGATAGACTAATGCATTTGTTTAGCTAAGTATCTAGGAAAACAAGGTATTTAAAGGACCAGTAAATACAGTATATGTGCATAATCAACTAATGGATGATAAAAAAGTCAATGCAATAGCACTTAGTCTGAACTACAAATGAGTTATAGATTTTTATGTCTATTTCCACTCCTCCTGTATCAAGTAACAGCCATCAGCCAATCAGAAATGCAAATATGTATATTCTGTGCACATGCTCAATAGGAGCTGGTGACTCAGAAAGTGTATATATAAAATAAACTGTGCACTTTTTGTTAATGGAAGTGAATTGGAAAGTTGTTTAAAATTGTGTGCTCTATCTAAATCATGAAATTTTTATTTTGACTTGAGTGTCCCTTTAAAGCTCTAGAAACCTTGACAGACATTGTTTGCCAGAAACTGTAACCAGAAATATATAATGTGCAATGTAACACAGACAACCATAATTTAAATTGAAAATCACTAAACTTCATTTAGTCACTTCTACCTAAATTACTATTTTCCTGTTTGCTTTTTGCCACTAATTGGATTTAATTAGTAGGCTGATGCGCCTAGCAAGAATTCTCTTGAAATGCATTATTACATACCGCTAAAAAGGAATTTTTATGAGCTAATATTGAAGCTTAAACACAGGCTACACCTAAGAAAAAGCATAAAACTTTGGAATAGCCGTAAAAATCTTCACTACATTGAAAAGCAAAAGCAGATTTTTTTTCAAAATTTTACTAGATTCAGATAGACCCCTTGATCCAGGGATTAAACACAGTTATACGCAAGCAATAGTGCAATAATAAAGGGTTACATTACGAGTGAAGTGCAAATTAACGCTCCTGCTTGAGCATTAATTGCACCAGAATTATTTTTTTGCAGGTTCTGCTCATATTATGAGTTGAAAGTAAACTGTTTTCGCTCTAGTGGTAATCCGACTAATAATAAAAATCCAAACATACAATATTGCGTGCTCATTCACATATTCCCCAAAACAAGTCAATGGAGAGAAAAAAGTGGGGAAAACCCCACCCCACTCTCGCGCAAACAGGATCACATATTCGCATTTGTGCTAAACCAACATGAAAATATGAATATTTCATAATCCAATGTTTTTTACATAACAGAATATTTTCTATTTATTCACAAATACATATTTCTACATATATCTGATGGTATTTTTGTTCAATACATATATCTATTAGAAATGTGCAATTCGTTTCGGATCGATTCGGAAATTTGGCCGAATTCGTAAAATTCGGGATTCGGATCAATTCGAATTTCCAAATTAAAAGTGCAGAATCTACCGAATAAATCCAAATTAGTTCGGATTTATTCAGATTTATTCGGTAGATTCAGATGGCCATGGATTACACTAGTATTGTTTAGTATATTAGGTTATATCCCTCTGCTATGGGTTACACCTAATATACAGTACATAATACTAGTCTAATACACAGCACATCCCACCTAACACTTACCGAAATTCCGAATTTACAAACCGAACCGAATCCAGCCGAATTTATTCAAATCCGAATGAATCCGAAACGAATCCGAAACAAATTGATTCAAATTTTTCCGAATTCGAATTGATCCGAACCGAAATTTGAAAAAATCTGAATCAATCCAAACCGAACCGAATTTTTTCGCCATGCACATGTCTAATATCTATACCTATATGTATATACATGATTATATATATTTTTTTTCTTTATGCTATATATATATATATATATATATATATATATATGAATATTTATTTATAAATACGTAAAACATATTCTGCTATGTGCAGAACATTGGAATGTATAATATTTACAGTAAATATATAGTTAAAACTTTTGTTAAGTATGAATATTGCATACATATGCATTTACATGTTTTGTATGTATGTATGTATGTATGTATGGGGTACTTGTAAAGCGTGGCTAATCACTTGTAAGGGTCTCATCTACTTAAAGGGACAGTCTAGGCCAAAATAAACTTTCATGATTCAGATAGAGCATGTAATTTTAAACAATTTTTCAATTTACTTTTATCACCAATTTTGCTTTGTTCTCTTGGTATTCTTAGTTGAAAGCTTAATCTAGCAGGTTCATATGCTAATTTCTTAGACCTTGAAGGCCACCTCTTTTCAGAATGCATTTGAACAGTTTTTCACCACTAGATGGTGTTAGTTCACATATTTCATATAGATAACACTGTGCTCGTGCACGTGAATTTATCTGGGAGCAGGCAGTGATTGGCTAAACTGCAAGTCTGTCAAAAGAACTGAAATAAAGGGGCAGTTTACAGAGGCTTAGATACAAGATAATCACAGAGGTTAAAAGTATATTATTTTAACTGTGTTGGTTATGCAAAACTGGGCAATGGGTAATAAAGGCATTATCTATCTTTTAAAACAAAATTAACTCCAATGAGTATAACCTTACATTTACATATAAGGCAAGCTGTGACGAAATTGAATTCTTAGATCTCATTTTATATCATCAAAATAACAAAATCCTAAGTAAGCTGTACAAAAAACCCAACTGATAGTAATGGTTACCTGCATGCTAAAAGTTGCCACAACCCTAGTTGGATAAAGAATATCCCGTATGGCCAATTTCAGCGTGTCAGGAGAAATTGCAGCAAAATAGAGGATTTTGAAAAAGAAGCACTGATTTTGAGAAATAAATTCAAATCCAATGGATACCCTAACAAAACAATTGATTTAGCTTATAATAGAGCAAGGGATCTAAATAGGGAAGTATTACTCCCTGGAGCTAATCAAATCTCACAATCTGAAGAATCAGGATTCGCTATAAGACTGGAAACTAGGGAAAAGAAAAAGAAAAAGGACTTTGGGGTAAGTATGATCACAACCTACAGCAAGGGAGCAATAGATATCAAAAATATATTTAAGAAACATTGGCACATTTTGAAAAAAGATCATCTTCTTGATGTTGTTACTAGTAATGGACCAAATGTGGTCTTTAGGAAGAACAAAAATTTAAAATTAATATTAGCTCCAAGCAAATTGAAAAAACCTATCAGCAAGCAAAATTGGCTAGATAAAAGATCGATTGGCTTCTTTAAATGCAATAGGGCAAATTGTATGTCATGTAGTCACCATTACTCAGGAAATAAAGTGACTAAAAAAGCCATCTCAAACTCCAACAATAAAGAAGTGGAGATAAATGCACTTGTAAATTGTAGTTCAGAATTTGTTGTGTATCTACTTCAATGTGGGTGTGGCCTACAATACATAGGCCGCACGCCACGCCCCTATAAAAAACGTTTGCTGGAACATATAACTAACATCAAGAATGGTGAAAAATCACATAATCTCTCTGCTCACTATATGCATTTTCATAATAAAGATCCATCTTGTTTAAGAGGTACAATTATTGAACTTATTACTCCTGTACCTAATGAAGATAGAGAATTGGCCCTAAGAAAACGTGAAACATATTGGATCCATACATTGGAGATCAAAATACCAAGGGGTCTAAATAAAGACATTGACTTGGCAGCTTTTCTGGTGTAATCTCTTGCTGTTTTTAATGTCCACCTTAAACTAACTGCTTCTTGTTCTTAGCTGTGAAATAAGTGTCTTTATTCTTTTTATTAATATGTGTATTTTCTTATTCTTATTTCCATTTTTAAAGTAATTACCCTCGTTTCTTCTTTTAAATATATATATGTATGTGGAATTTTAAATTAATATAAATTAACATTCTATCAAATTTTTTTAACAAATATATATGTATGCATTTTATTGAAAATATATTTTTGCACACTTTGTTAAGGTGCTTCATGTAGGCACTAACATCTATTTATTTTTTAGTATTCTATTGTATTCTAGTTTTTAAATTTAAGTAATCACTCTGATTTGTTATTTATTTTAATCGCATTTTTATCTTGTGCTGTATTTTCATTCAGTGCGTGATCTGTCCACCTTAAACGCTTTGTTAGTACTCACAACCTTATCACATGATTACCACATGTGATTTTTTGGACCAATCACACATTCGAATGAACATCCAATGACTGGTTGAGATTCTCGGCCAATCAGAAAGCGAGAATTACGATCCACAAACATACCACCAGTTTTAAATATTGGAGTTTTACTCATGTAAGTTATACCGTACTTCTATCCCTCTGAGGAAGAAGGAGACTTTGAAACGCGTCAGGGATGCTGTGCGGATACATTTGGGTTCCATTGAGGCCAGTTGTATGATCCTATTGTCACTATTGTTGTTTATGTGCTTTTACTTACCTCATATCGATTGAGGTTTTTAAGTGTGAGTGGGTGACTTTGGGGGTCCTGTTATGTGGGGTTATTAATAAAGACATACTTCACTATTTTGGGACCTTTGTCTTTTGTCTCCCTTCACATATGATGAGCCATCAACTGTTCCAGTGAGGATCGTTATTACTGCCTCAGTATACAGCACTTGGCAAATACAGCTTTAGGTTATTACTCGAACGGATCAAACCAACAGGAGCTGCAGATGCCTATAAGGATTTTCTTCTGAAGGGTGATTACTTACCTCATATCGATTGAGGTCTTTTAAAGTAAGTGTTTAGATACAGGGGAGCTTCTATCCCTGCAATTATTATTATTTGTCCATAGAAAATTGGCGCAGAACAAAATACTTTATATATATATATATATATATATATATATGAATATTTATTTATAAATACGTAAAACATATTGTGCTATGTGCAGAACATTGGAATGTATAATATTTACAGTAAATACATAGTTAAAACTTTTATTAAGTATGAATATTGCATACATATGCATTTACATGTTTTGTATGTATGTATTGGGTACTTGTAAAGCGTGGCTAATCACTTGTAAGGGTCTCATCTACTTAAAGGGACAGTCTAGGCCAAAATAAACTTTCATGATTCAGATAGAGCATGTAATTTTAAACAATTTTTCAATTTACTTTTATCACCAATTTTGCTTTGTTCTCTTGGTTTTCTTAGTTGAAAGCTTAATCTAGGAGGTTCATATGCTAATTTCTTAGACCTTGAAGGCCACCTCTTTTCAGAATGCATTTGAACAGTTTTTCACCACTAGAGGGTGTTAGTTCACGTATTTCATATAGATAACACTGTGCTCGTGCACGTGAAGTTATCTGGGAGCAGGCAGTGATTGGCTAAACTGCAAGTCTGTCAAAAGAACTGAAATAAAGGGGCAGTTTACAAAGGCTTAGATACAAGATAATCACAGAGGTTAAAAGTATATTATTTTAACTGTGTTGGTTATGCAAAACTGGGGAATGGGTAATAAAGGCATTATCTATCTTTTAAAACAAAAAAAAAATCTGGTGTAGACTGTCCCTTTTCACAACAAAGGGCTCCAATGCACTTAAATATATGTTTATATATGTATTCATATGTACCAATCAGAAGCTGCTGAGTCTATTTAGATATGCTTTTCAACAAAGGATATGAAGTAAATGAAGCACATTATATAAGTAAATTGAAGAGTTATTTAAAATTGCATGCCATGAAAGAAACATTTTGGGTTTCATGTCCCTTTAATCTACTACCCAAATATTAGTTTCTAGAACTGCCACTGGGAGAGAAATCAATGAACTTGTTCCCTTATTGGTGCTAAATGTTGCAGTGTCATATACCTATTGTGTGCAGGATACACTTCAGACTAGTAGTAATGGGATTGAATGTGTAGTTAAAGGTAAGAAGGATGCAGCACTTAGGAGTTAGAGAACAAGGTGGATCGTTATGGAACTGAATATCCCTTTTAAAGGTTGGGGATTTATTGGGCAGCAGTTCAGGGCACTGTTCTGTCATGTGAAGGCTTTTTTTGATTTTGGCTATGGGGATTTGTTTGCACAAGTTTACCATTTATTTAGTTTGGGTAATATCTCTTTAAAAAAGTTGTTGGACCGCACCTTACTTTTGAATTTGCGATCATGTGACGCTCTGTTACTTCCTGAGTGCTGAACAGTTTGTTTCTAGTCAGCTGTTTGGAAGCCGGATTTTCAAGGGGACACACCGGATTTTCTGGCATTAGATCCATTTTCCTGCCTGTCGCGTCTCTCTGATGTTTGCAGCTTTCTAGGATCTGCAGTTTGAATAGGATTTATCTGCTGGTGTGGATTGGATTCCTGGTTACCGGTTGGGTGAGTCTCTCCAGCAAGGCTGGGGTGTAGAGGTGCCGATTTAAATAATTATTTATCTATGCTTAGAATTTTATTTTTTTATATTGAAATTAGAGTATTAGGGAAATAAAGGGCTTTTTTATTTACTATGGCCTAGATTTGGAGTTTTGTCGGTAAAGACCCGCGTAGCTAACGTCGGCTTTTTTCTGGCCGCACCATAAAAATAACTCTGGTATTGAGAGTCCACATAAAGGCTGCGTTAGGCTCCAAAAAAGGAGCGTAGAGCATTTTTAACGCAGCTTCAACTCTCGATACCAGAGTTGCTTACGCAAGCGGCCAGCCTCAAAAACGTGCTCGTGCACGATTCTCCCATAGGAAACAATGGGGCTGTTTGAGCTGAAAAAAAACCTAACACCTGCAAAAAAGCCGCGTTCAGCTCCTAACGCAGCCCCATTGTTTGCTATGCGGAAACACTTCCTACGTCTGCACCTAACACCCTAACATGTACCCCGAGTCTAAACACCCCTAACCTTACACTTATTAACCCATAATCTGCTGCCCCCGCTATCGCTGACCCCTGCATATTATTATTAACCCCTAATCTGCCGCTCCGTAAACCGCCGCTATTTACATTATCCCTATGTACCCCTAATCTGCTGCCCTAACATCTACGACCCCTTTATTATATTTATTAAACCCTAATCTGCCCCCCACAACGTCGCCTCCACCTGCCTACACTTATTATAAACCCCTAATCTGCCGACCGGACCTGAGCGCTACTATAATAAAGTTATTAACCCCTAATCCGCCTCACTAACCCTATAATAAATAGTATTAACCCCTAATCTGCCCTCCCTAACATCGCCGACACCTAACTTCAATTATTAACCCCTAATCTGCCGACTGGAGCTTACCGCTATTCTAATAAATGTATTAAACCCTAAAGCTAAGTCTAACCCTAACACTAACACCCCCCTAAATTAAATATAATTTACATCTAACGAAATTAATTATCTCTTATTAAATAAATTATTCCTATTTAAAGCTAAATACTTACCTGTAAAATAAATCCTAATATAGCTACAATATAAATTATAATTATATTATAGCTATTTTAGGATTAATATTTATTTGACAGGCAACTTTGTAATTATTTTAACCAGGTACAATAGCTATTAAATAGTTAAGAACTATTTAATAGCTACCTAGTTAAAATAATTACAAAATTACCTGTAAAATAAATCCTAACCTAAGTTACAATTAAACCTAACACTATACTATCATTAAATTAATTAAATACAATACCTACAATTACCTACAATTAAACCTAACACTACACTATCAATAAATAAATTAAATACAATTCCTAC
This sequence comes from Bombina bombina, assembly GCF_027579735.1. NCBI lineage: Eukaryota > Metazoa > Chordata > Amphibia > Anura > Bombinatoridae > Bombina > Bombina bombina. The sequence goes on along the minus strand of NC_069506.1, from coordinate 178,866,657 downwards.
AAATAACTACAATGAAATAAACTAACTAAAGTACAAAAAATAAAAAAGAACTAAGTTACAAAAAATAAAAAAATATTTACAAACATAAGAAAAATATTACAACAATTTTAAACTAATTACACCTACTCTAAGCCCCCTAATAAAATAACAAAGACCCCCAAAATAACAAAATGCCCTACCCTATTCTAAATTACCAAAGTTCAAAGCTCTTTTACCTTACCAGCCCTGAACAGGGCCCTTTGCAGGGCATGCCCCAAGAAGTTCAGCTCTTTTGCCTGTAAAAAAAACATACAATACCCCCCCCCCAACATTACAACCCACCACCCACATACCCCTAATCTAACCCAAACCCCCCTTAAATAAACCTAACACTAAGCCCCTGAAGATCTTCCTACCTTATCTTCACCATACCAGGTTCACCGATCCGTCCTGAAGAGCTCCTCCGATGTCCTGATCCAAGCCCAAGCGGGGGCTGAAGAGGTCCATGATCCGGCTGAAGTCTTCATCCAAGCGGGAGCTGAAGAGGTCCATGATCCAGATGAAGTCTTCATCCAAGCGGGAGCTGAAGAGGTCCATGATCCGGATGAAGTCTTCTATCAACGGCATCTTCAATCTTCTTTCTTCCGGATCCATCTTGCAGACCTCCGACGCGGAACATCCTCTTCTCCCGATGCCTACTAGCCAAGATGGCGTCCCTCGAATTCCGATTGGCTGATAGGATTCTATCAGCCAATCGGAATTAAGGTAGGAATATTCTGATTGGCTGATGGAATCAGCCAATCAGAATCAAGTTCAATCCGATTGGCTGATCCAATCAGCCAATCAGATTGAGCTCGCATTCTATTGGCTGTTCCGATCAGCCAATAGAATGTGAGCTCAATCTGATTGGCTGATTGGATCAGCCAATCGGATTGAACTTGATTCTGATTGGCTGATTCCATCAGCCAATCAGAATATTCCTACCTTAATTCCGATTGGCTGATAGAATCCTATCAGCCAATCGGAATTCGAGGGACGCCATCTTGGATGACGTCCCTTAAAGGAACCGTCATTCAGCTAGTAGGCGTCGGGAGAAGAGGATGTTCCGCGTCGGATGGAAGATGATGGCTCCCGAAGAAAGAAGATTGAAGATGCCGTTGATAGAAGACTTCATCTGGATCATGGACCTCTTCAGCTCCCGCTTGGATGAAGAATTCATCCGGATCATGGACCTCTTCAGCTCCCGCTTGGATGAAGACTTCAGCCGGATCATGGACCTCTTCAGCCCCCCGCTTGGGCTTGGATCAGGACATCGGAGGAGCTCTTCAGGACGGATCGGTGAACCTGGTATGGTGAAGATAAGGTAGGAAGATCTTCAGGGGCTTAGTGTTAGGTTTATTTAAGGGGGGTTTGGGTTAGATTAGGGGTATGTGGGTGGTGGGTTGTAATGTTGGGGGGGGGTATTGTATGGTTTTTTTTACAGGCAAAAGAGCTGAATTCTTTGGGGCATGCCCCGCAAAGGGCCCTGTTCAGGGCTGGTAAGGTAAAAGAGCTTTGAACTTTAGTAATTTAGAATAGGGTAGGGCATTTTTTTATTTTGGGGGGCTTTGTTATTTTATTAGGGGGCTTAGAGTAGGTGTAATTAGTTTAAAATTGTTGTAATATTTTTCTTATGTTTGTAAATATTTTTTTATTTTTTGTAACTTAGTTCTTTTTTATTTTTTGTACTTTAGTTAGTTTATTTAATTGTATTTATTTGTAGGAATTGTATTTAATTAATTTATTGATAGTGTAGTGTTAGGTTAATTGTAGGTAATTGTAGGTAGTTTATTTAATTAATTTATTGATAGTGTAGTGTTAGGTTTAATTGTAACTTAGGTTAGGATTTATTTTACAGGTAATTTTGTAATTATTTTAACTATTTTAGCTATTAAATAGTTCTTATCTATTTAATAGCTATTGTACCTGGTTAAAATAAATACAAAGTTACCTGTAAAATAAATATAAATCCTAAAATAGCTATAATATAATTATAATTTATATTGAGCTATATTAGGATTTATTTTACAGGTAAGTATTTATCTTTAAATAGGAATAATTTATTTAATAAGAGTTAATTAATTTCGTTAGATTAAAATTATATTTAACTTAGGGGGGTGTTAGTGTTAGGGTTAGACTTAGCTTTAGGGGTTAATACATTTATTAGAATAGCGGTGAGCTCCGGTCGGCAGATTAGGGGTTAATAAGTGTAGGCAGGTGGAGGCGACGTTGTGGGGGGCAGATTAGGGGTTAATAAATATAATATAGGGGTCGGCGGTGTTAGGGGCAGCAGAATAGGGGTACATAAGGATAACGTAGGTGGCGGCGCTTTGCGGTCGGCAGATTAGGGGTTAATAAGTGTAGGTAGGTGGAGGCAACGTTGTGGGGGGCAGGTTAGGGGTTAATAAATATAATACAGGGGTCGGCGGTGTTAGGGGCAGCAGATTAGGGATACATAAGTATAACGTAGGTGGCGGTCGGCAGATTAGGGGTTAAAAAAAATTAATCGAGTTGCGGCGATGTGGGGGGGACCTCGGTTTAGGGGTACATAGGTAGTTTATGGGTGTTAGTGTACTTTAGAGCACAGTAGTTAAGAGCTTTATAAACCGGCGTTAGCCCAGAAAGCTCTTAACTACTGACTTTTTTCCTGCGGCTGGAGTTTTGTCGTTAGTTGTCTAACGCTCACTTCAGACACGACTCTAAATACCAGAGTTAGAAAGATCCCATTGAAAAGATAGGATACGCAATTTACGTAAGGGGATCTGCGGTATGGAAAAGTAGCGGCTGAAAAGTGAGCGTTAGACCCTATTTTGAGTGACTCCAAATACCGGAGTTAGCCTAAAACCAGCGTTAGGAGCCTCTAACGCTGGTTTTCACGGCTAACGCCAAACTCCAAATCTAGGCCTATGGATGCCCATCCCAAGCTTTCTGTCGCATTTGACAAATGTCTTTATTGTGCAGATGCCCAGGTTATACCTCCTGTGCAATTTTGTTCCCCTTGCCTTGATAAAGTTTTAGTATCTAAGGATAAGGAATCCTTATCTAAGCCTTCTTTTTCTCAGGATAATGCTGTTCAGGGGTTATCTCAGCCTTCTGCTAACATGTCCTAGTCTTTGACAGATTCACATACAGTGCCATGCGGTTCCTCTCAGTCAGTCTCTGGGAGTGTTTGTTTGCCTAAAGATTTTGTTGCACAGTTGACTTCTGCAGTTTCTGCAGCCCTAAGTGCTTTACCTAGTTTTGGTAAAAGGAAGGGGACATCTAGAAACATTTCTATGAGTTCTGATTCCGCCAAGACTGATTTGGTTAGTCTTTCTCAGTTATCTAGCGAGGATCATTCCTCTTCAGCTTTTGAGGGCGAGATCTCTGATTCAGAATCTGCAGTTCCTAGTGCAGTAGATTCTGAGGAGGTTAATTTTAGATTTAAACTGGAGCATCTCCGTTTACTTTCGAAGGAGGTTTAGCTAGTTTGAATTACTCTAAAATAGTTGCAGAGGCTCCTAAAAAGGCTTTTAACTGAATAGAGTTTTTGATGTCAAACCTAAATCTGTGGAGGTGTTTCCTGTTTCAGATTGCATGTCTTTGTTTGAAAAGATGTTTCTTGTGGCTGATTCAGTGTGAGTTCTGTGGCACACTGTTCCCAGCGTAGAGGGTATTCTCCTGCTATTCCTCTTGAGGATAATTCCTCTTTAAGAGACCCTTTGGATAAGAAACTGGAGGGTTATTTAAGAAAGATGTTTCTTCATCAAAGTATTCCGACAGTTGCTGGTGCAGCCTCTTATTGGTGTGACTCATTGTCTGATCTAATTTCAGAGGAGAGTACTATAGAGGAGATCCAGGATAGGATCAAGGCTCTAAAGCTGGCTATACTTTTATCTGTGATGCCAGTATGCAAGTTGTTAGGCTCGGAGCCAAGATTTCTAGTTTTGCTATACTAGCCTTTGGTTAAAGTCTTGGTCTGCGGATGTGACTTTTAAATCCAAGCTTCTGTCTCCTGGTCTGGCAGAGATCATTTCCACGGTTACTGGTGGAAAGGGAGTTTTTTTACCACAGGATAAAAAGAATAGATAAAATTAGAATAGACTTCTAATTTTCATTCCGTTCATAACTTCAAGGGACCGAGATCTCCTCGTCTTCAAAATCTGATCAAGCCAAGACTTCTTGGAGAGCTAGCCAGCCCTGGAACAAGGGTAAGCATGTTCCAGGGCTGGCTTCAGCATGAAGGGGCCACCCAGATCCAGTTCTGGATTCAGTAGGGGGCAGGCTTTACTTCTTTCAACAGGCTTGGATTTGCAACGTTCTAGATCCTTTGGCAGTGGATGGGGTCTCCCAGGGATACAGGATAGGATTCAAGTCTTGTCCCCCCAAAGACAGATTCCTATTATCAAGATTATCTGTAAACTAGGTAAAGAGAGAGGCCTTCTTAAACTGCGTAAAGGATTTATCCTCTCTGGGAGTGATTATCCCAGTTCCTCTAGCAGAACAGGGTCAGGGATTTTATTCAAATCTTTTTGTGGTTCCCAAGGAGGGAACTTTTTGACCCATTTTAGACCTCAAGTCTCTCAACAAGTTTTTCAAAGTCCCATCCTTCAAAATGGAGATTATTCGTTCTATTCTTCCTCTAGTTCAGGAGGGTCGGTTTATGACCACCATACACCTAAAAGGATGCATATCTTCATGTGCCTATCCACAGGGAACATTTCAGGTTCCTGAGGTTTGCTTTTTTGAATCAACATTTCCAATTTGTAGCCCTGCCTTTCAGCCTCGCCACTGCTCTTCAAATCTTTACGAATGTTCTAGGGGCTCTTTTGGCTGTGGCCAGATCTCTAGGGATTGCGGTGGGTCCTTACCTGGATGATATCTTGGTCCAGGCACCATGTTTTCGGTTAGCAAGGTCCCATACAGATTCTCTGTTAGCTATTCTCCACTCTCATGGGTGGAAGGGGACTCTAGGGAAAAGTTCCTTGGTACCAAGTACCAGGGTATAGTTTCTGGGGACAATCATAGACTCAGTATCTATCATGATTTTTTTTGATGGAGGTCAGAAAATTCAAGCTTCTGGAGGCCTGTCGTTCCCTTCAGTCCTCTGTTCGTCCATCAGTGACTGTATGCATGAAAGTAATTGGTCTCATGGTGGCATCCATGGACATTATTCCATTTACGCGCTTCCATCTGAGACCAATACAGTTATGTATGCTCAAACAATGGAATAGAGATCACCCGGATCTCTCTCAGAGGATAGTTTTAGACTCTCAGGCAAGGATTTCTCTGTCTTGGTGTATCTCCCAGGACCATTTGTTGCAGGGCACTTGTTTCCTGAGACCTTCTTAGGAGATTGTGATCACGGATGCCAGCCTGTTAGGCTGGGGAGCAGTTTGGGGGTCCCTAAGAGCTCAGGGGCTTTGGACTCAGGAGGAGTCTGCCCTCCCTATAAATATTCTAGCACTGAGAGCAATTCTCAATGCTCTAACTGTTTGGCCTCAACTGAGTTGAGTCCGGTTTATCAGCTTTCAATCGGACAACATCAATTCAGTGGCGTATATCAACCACCAAGGAGGAACTCGGAGCTTGTTAGCTATGAAGGAGGTGACTCACATTCTTCAGTGGGCAAAGCCTCACAATTGTCATCTCTCTGCCATTCATATACCAGGGGTGGACAACTGGGAAGCGGATTATCTAAGCAGGTAGACGTTTCATCCAGGGGAATTGGCTCTCCATCCAGAAGTTTTCTCGATGTAAACCCTCAAATGGGGTGTTCTGGAGCTGGATCTGATGGCATCTTGTCAAAACGCCAAGCTTCCAAGATATGGTGCAGGATCAAGAGATCCTCAAGCAGCTCTGGTAGATACCCTGGCAGTGCCATGGGATTTTGGTCTAATTTATCTGTTTCTACCGGTTGCCCTCCTTCCTCAGGTAATAGCTTGTATCAAACAGGAGCAGGCTTCTGTGATTCTAAAGCTCCAGCGTGGCCTTGCAGAACTTGGTTTGAGGACCTAGTGAGGATGTCGTAATTTCCCCCATGGAAATTGCCTTTGAGGAAGGATCTTCTACTTCAGGGTCCCTTTCTCCATCCAAACTTAGTCTCTCTGTAGCTGACTGCTTGGAAATTGAACGCTTAATCTTGTCCAAAGAAGGTTTTTCTGTGAAGGTTATTGAGACTATGATTAAGGCCTGTTACTTGCAGAATTTATTATAAGGTATGGCATAAATACCTTCATTGGTGCGGATCTAGGGGGTTTTCTTGGAGTCAGGTGAGAATTCCTTGTATTTCTATCCTTTCTTCAGGAGGGCCTGGAGAAGGGTTTATCAATCAGTACCCTAAACGGTCAGATTTCATCTCTGTCCATTCTTCTGCAGAAGCATCTGGCAATTTTGCCAGATGTTCAATTTTTTGTCCAGGCTTTGGTTAGACTCAGGCCTGTTTTTAAGTCAATTCCTCCTCCTTGGAGTCTTAATCTGGTTCTTAAAGTTCTGCAGCAGGCTCCATTTGAGCCTATGCATTCTGTTGAGATCAAGTCATTGTCCTGAAGGGTTTTGTTTATGCTGGCAATTTCCTCTGCCCGTAGAGTTTCAGAGATTTCGGCTCTACAGTGTGATTCTCCTTATCTTATTCTTCATGCGGATAAGGCGGTTCTCTGTACTAAATTAGGTTTCCTCTTGGGCCTTTAAAAATGATGCTTCTATGGAACAGATTTGCAAGGTGGCCACTTGGTCATCATTGCATATTTTTTCAAAATTTTACAGATTTTATGTTTTTGTCTCAGCTGAGGCTTCTTTTGGGAGGAAAGTTCTTCAAGCTGTGGTGCCTTCTGTTTAGGTTTGCCTGTCTTGTGTATCTCTCCTTTCCATTCAGTGGACTCTAGCTTTGGTATTGGTTCCCACCAGTAATTGAATGGATTTGTGGACTCTCCATGCCATTTGAAAGAAAACATAATTTATACTTACCTGATAAATTCTTTTTTCTTTCTGGCATGGAAAGTCCACGACCCACCCTTATTTTTAAGATGGCTATTTGTCATTTTCTAAACCTCAGGCACCTCTATTCCCTTTGTGTCTTCTTCTCTTTCCAAAATTTCTTGGCTGAATGACTGGTGATTGTGCGTAGTGGGAGGATACTTGAAGCTTTGCTGGGGTGTTCTTTTCCTCCACCTGGTGGCCAGGAGTTGAATTCCCATAGTAATTTAATGGATTCGTGGACTCTCCATGCCAGGAAACAAAATAATTTATCAGGTAAGTATAAATTATGCTTTTACTGAAAGTTTCAGTACAGTAGTACTGGTTATTGAAAAGTTATGTAAACAAGAGGGTGACGAAGAAATCACACACCAAGAGGGGAGAGGGAGGTACTAAATGTTTTATTTCCAATTGATCTTTGTATACTGAGAGAGATAAGATAATAATGACTGTATGCATATGAGCCATATGATCATTTGTCCTGATATACTATCTGCAAGATCAGCCCATTTGACCGAGTGATAGTTTCAATGATAAAAATAGCTATTTCATATACAAAACTAAACCAAAAGGTGTGCCAGTAAATTAAAATCCCTGTAAAACATGCATGGCCAGCTGATGGCCCTCTGTCCTCATTTGTGTGGCCCCAGGAAAGAGCAAATATGGACATGTTATGAAAATATATTATTGTTTGTGTTTTCATAGCTATAAATGTATATGTGGCTCTTAAAGCTTCTACTATAGTGATCTGTAGTCCTTATGTGTTAGGAAGTTGGCCATCACTGCTTTAAAATAATAAATTAAGTGAGAAAAGCCTCTTGCAATTGATTCAACTGAAAAGCAAACAGTGGTTGAAACTTGAAAGTGACTTGAACTGAGAAGCTGCTGTATTTGCTGTGTGACAAAAGGAGTGAGTGATCTAGTCTAGTGTCTATTGTGTGACTCTAAATGAATCATTCTCCAGCTTTTTTTCCCTAGGTGAAATAAACAAGTTTTTGTGTAGGATAGACTGTAAGGAATTAATCAACACAGGAAGTCACAGTGAATCCTGAAGCAATGATTTCGGGAAACTGACAGGATAATGGTCCTCTCCTTCTAATACACTCTATATTTCTTCAGACTACATTATAGCTCAAAAATGGTAAAAATAAATCTCTAATGCCCTTAATTCACTTTTCTCACTGTACATAATAACGCAGACTAATGATGCAATCTGATTTTATTATTGTGTGAATCAGTCATGTTGTGTAATGCTATAGCGTAATTGATTGTCTGTTTTAAAATATCCCATACATTGCTTTAATACTCATCAGGTGAATCATTTGGATATTGCACAATGTTCTAGTACCTGTCAATCAGAAAAAATCTAATGAAACTGTTGGCTGAGTAAAATAATTATGTCTGTAGCATTTACACACCCAGACAAGTCAGGAAACTTGACTTCTTAGAAAAATAATACTCATTGGTATAGGAGGACAACTCCCACAGCTGTAATGGTAATAAATGAAACACCTCTGAAAGGGAACACACTTATTATCAAAAATAAAAATGTACTATTTTGAAATGTACTCTTTTAGATGCAATACACAGATTGTAGATTGTAAGTTCCCACAGGAATAGGGCCCTCAATTCCTCCTGTATGTATTTGTAAATTTTGTCCTGTCTCTTACAACTTTTATATTATTTAAATGAATTGTATCCATGGACAGCGCTGCGGAATATGTTGGCGCTTCATAAATAGCTTAACTTAAATACCTCCCCCATTCCCCTCATCCCCCAGTCATTCTTTGCCTTTCATCACAAGAGGAAGGCAGAGAAGTGCCGAAGACCGGAGTAGTCTCTTATGGAGGGTAGTACTCTTTGCATTGGGACTGGAGTTTTAAGTAGTCCTGTCAGGCTCTCAGTGAGAGCCTGGGTGAAAGCTAGAGTCTGAAGATGCAGGGAGAGTCATTCTACGAAGCCATCCCAACTCATATTAACAGCTCCACAAGCAATCAGCATTGACGAGTTTCGCTACCTGTCAAGCCTGTCTTCAAGACCGGAAAAGAGAGAAACCTTTCTGTGTGAGAGATCTCTCCTCTCTAGGTGTTATCGTACCAGTACCCCAAGCAGAGATGGGTCTAGGGTACTATTCAAATCTTTTTGTGGTTCCAAAGAAGGAGGGCACGTTCCACCCGATTCTGGACCTAAAGTGTTTAAACAAGTTTCTGAGTGTTCCATCGTTCAAAATGGAAACGATCAGATCTATTCTGCCCCTAGTTCAAGAGGGACAGTTCATGACAACTATAGACTTGAAGAACGCTTACCTTCATGTGCCAATTCACAGGGACCCATTCCAGTTCCTAAGATTTGCGTTTCTGGACCAACACTTCCAGTTTGTGGCCCTTCTCTTTGGTCTAGCGACGGCCCCAAGAGTCTTCACGAAGGTTCTGGGGGCGCTACTTGTGGTGGCCAGATCCAGAGGCATTGCTATGACGCCCTATCTGGACGACATCCTAGTCCAGGCGCCGTCGCTTCTTCTTTTGCTCCAATCTCACGGTTGGAAGAGCAACTCAGGAAAGAGTTCCCTGGTTCTCAGCAACAGGGTGGAGTTCCTGGGCATGATTATAGACTCTATGTCCATGAAGATAATTCTTACAGACCATCAATGCCAGAAGATTGCGTCATCTTGTCTTGCCCTTCAGTTCTCCTCAAGCCCCTCGGTGGCTCATTGTATGGAGGTGATCGGACTCATGGTTTCCAGCATAGACATCATTCCATTCGCCAGGTTCCATCTCAGACCTCTTCAATTGTGCATGTTGAGACAGTGGAACGATGATCATTCAGATCTATCACAGCAGATATCCATGGATGCTCGGACTCGGAATTCCCTCTCTTGGTGGATCTGTCTGGAGCAACCTTCTTGAGACCGTCCTGTGTGAGTCTGGCAGGATGGGGAGCTGTTTGGGGTGCCAGGATAGCAAAAGGAAAATGGTCCCGGGAGGAATCTCTCCTCTCGATAAATTTTCTGGAACTCCGAGCAATTTATAATGCTTGGAAGGCATGGCTTCCTCTGGCGGCGTTCAGTTTCATCAGATTCCAGACCGACAACATAACCTTGGTGGCTTACATCAACCATCAGGGGATTACGAGGAGCTCCCTAGCCATGAGGGAGGTGTCTCGGATCTTGAAGTGGGCGGAGTCCCACAGCTGCTCACTCTCAGCAGATCACATTCCAGGTGTAGACAGCTGGGAAGCAGACTTTCTCAGCAGGCAATCCTTCCATCCGGGGGAATGGTCTCTTTACCCGAAGTGTTTGCGGAAATTTGTCTCAGGTGGGGGACGCCGGAGATAGATCTCATGGTATCCAGACTCAATTGCAAGCTACCCCGATACGGGTCGAGGTCCAGAGATCCTCAGGCAGAGCTTATAGATGCCTTGACGGTGCCTTGGGGATTCAGCCTAGCTTACATTTTTCCCCCATTACCACTTCTACCTCGTGTAGTGGCACGCATCAAACAGGAGCGAGCGTCGGCCATTCTGATTGCTCCATCGTGACTGTGGAGTACGTGGTTTGCGGATCTGGTGGGGATGTCACCCTCTCCGCCGTGGAGGTTACCCTGTTGAAGGGATCTGCTGGAACAGGGCCCTTTCAACATCAAAATCTAGATTCTCTGAGGCTGACTGCGTGGAGATTGAATGCCTAGTCTTGGCCAAGAGAGGTTATTATAAAAGTGTGATCGACACTCTAGTTCAGGCATGGAAGCCAGTCACTCGTTGCATCTACCATAAGGTGTGGAGGACTTACTTGTCCTGGTTTGAGAAGCATGGATATCCTTGGCATATGGTGAAGGTATCCAGGATTCTGTCCTTTCTCCAAGACGGTTTGGAGAAGGGTCTTGCCGCCAGTTCCTTAAAGGGACAGATTTCAGCATTATTAGTGTTGTTGCATAGGAGACTCGCTGAGCTCCCTGACATCCAATCTTTTGTTCAGGCTCTGTCTAGAATCAGGCCTGTCTTTTGACACTCTGCTACCCCATGGAGCTTAAACTTGGTCTTTAAGGTATTGCAGAGGGTTCTGTTTGAGCCTATGCATTCCATTGACATTAAGATTCTGTCTTGAAGGTTCTCTTCCTGTTGGCCATTGCATCGGCATGCAGAGTATCTGAACTGGCTACCTTGCAATGTGAGCCTCCTTATCTGGTATTTCATGTGGATAAGGCAGTGCTTCGCACTGGTTTGGGGTTTCTTCCCAAGGTGGTGTCTAACCGTAACATCAATCAGGAAATAGTGGTTCCTTCTTTGTGCCCTAACCCTTCTTCTTCCAAGGAGAGGTTTCTTCATAATCTGGATGTGGTTCGTGCCCTGACGTTCTATCTTCAGGCTACAAATTATTTCAGACAGCCTACATCTCTTTTTGTGGTTTATTCAGGGAAGTGCAAGGGGCAGAAAGCCTCCTACTTCTTTGTCCTTTTGGTTGATTCACTTGGCCTATGAGACAGCGGGACATAAGCCTCCTCAGAGGATCACGGCTCATTCAACTAGAGCTGTGGCTTCGTCTTGGGCCTTCAAGTATGAGGCCTCTATGGAGCAAATTTGTAAGGCGGCTACCTGGTCCTCCTTACACACTTTTACAAAGTTTTACAAATTTTACGTTTTTGCTTCTGCGGAAGCTGTTTTTGGGAGAAAGGTTTTGCAGGCTGTGGTGCCCTCAGATTAGGGTCTGCCTTTTACCCTGCCGGTTTCATTCAGTGTCCTGTAGAGCTTGGGTATATGTTCCCAACAGTAATCAATGAAGCCGTGGACTCTCCTCCACTTTAGATGGAAAACATAAATTATGCTTACCTGATAATTTAATTTCCATCGAGGGGAGGAGAGTCCACGGCTCCCGCCCATATCTCCGATGGGTGGACCTAAATTTAATTAATCTTCTGGCACCATTTATGCCCTGATACTTCTCCTACTGTTCCTTGTTCCCTCGGCAGAATGACTGGGGGATGAGGAGAGTGGGGAGGTATTCAAGCCTTTGGCTGGGGTGTCTTGGCCTCCTCCTGGTGGCCAGGTTCTTAATTCCCAACAGTAATGAATGAAGCCGTGGACTCTCCTCCCCTCGATGGAAATAAAATTATCAGGTAAGCATAAAACCCCCCAAAAACCTGCAATTTCCATTAGCACAAATTAGCATAAATAATTTCGCAGAATAACTCAAAAAGCTGTTAGGATTGATTTTAAAATATTGTTTGTTTACAATCAATTAGAACCCAACACAAAGAAGATATTTCAGCATAACATATTTCTATATTTATGCTTTATCTTTATTATCTTTACAAACAACATAGCGTGAACTCCTTATTGAATTGTTTTTATTCAATGACAGGTAATATTCATGTGAACTTTTGCTTGAACAAAAATAAATTCTAATCACATTGTCGAATGACATTTACATGTCCTGTCCTGCCTCACATTCCCCACTAAGACAAGGTAGTTTCTATTGCAAGCTATGTCAATAACACACATAATATTTCATAATTACATTGATTAAACAGAAATAAATGCAACAAGCATAAGTTTGCAAGTAGAGCTGCAACAACTAATCGGCATAATCAATAATAATCGATTATGAAAATAGTTGTCAACGAATCTCATAATCGATTAGTTGGTTTGCAATTAGTTGGTCTGTGCACAGCACCAGCTGCTTCACTCCAATGAGCTGCTGCACATGGTATTGTGTTTTATGGTTATGTCCTTAGCCTAAAGGACGTCTACTTTTCACTTTTTTAGGACAGTATACGTTTACAGATACCCCTGGCTTATGTGCAACGCAGAATTAATAGGAGTCATAATTTGGATTGTTTATATAAAATCAGGTGATTTGGGACTATGCTTTGCATGATATAGTGTTGAGCTTGTTATTTACACCTAGCCCTAGATTGATGGCATTTGTTATATGAATTTATGTCACTATTATCCGTTTACACAATTTTAGTGGATCGCTTGATATTGCTGATTATATGTACTCTATAGATAAATGTGTAAGTCTGTTTCCTGTTGCTTGTATATAGTCTTTAGCCCTTTTGCCTTTGTTTTTTTAATATTTTAATTAATTGTAATATGTACCAAATTCAACCTCTGTAAGTATATATCTGTTATTTTAAGAGGGGACTAGATATTTTCCCCATAACCTTATAGCTGGTTGTTTACAATTGCATATAGATATTCAAGATCATTTTATGTCAGAATGAAGTCCAGGCTTACTTTAAGAGGCCCCTTGCATTGGTGGAGAGCTAACAAAGATAAATAGCCCACCTTGGAGAAATTAGCAAAACCCTACTTAAGCATCTCAGGCACCTCAACACCATCTGAGTGCCCTTTTCTCTGCTGCAGGCAAAATAGCTGCAAAAGAGAGCCAGCCTCAGCCAGGAGCACGTGGACATTTTTCTGAAAGAGTGAATAACAGAATGTTGCGAATAGTGATAGTCTACCTATTATTAGTTCTACCTCTTTTCAAACAGTTTGTGGTTTTGTTTTGCTTAATTATAAAAAATTGCTCTGCTGCTTAAAAAATTGGACCAACAGTTGTGTTAATGTAAAGTTGTAAAGTTTTAGTCTGAAGTTTATATTTATAACACTCAGTATGCAGATTTTACTTTAAATATAGGAAAAAATTATTTATTTTTTATTCGATTAGTCGATTAATCGAAAAAATAATCGGCCGATTAATCGATTATGAAAATAATCGTTAGTTGCAGCCCTATTTGCAAGTAACCACCTTCTGTTAAAGGGACATTATACACTCATTTTTTCTTTGCATAAATGTTTTGTAGATGATCTATTTATATAGCCCATAAAGTTTTTTTTTTAAATAAATGTATAGTTTTGCTTATTTTTAAATAACATTGCTCTGATTTTCAGACTCCTAACCAAACCCCAAAGTTTTATGTGAATACTGTCAGCTACCTTCTCCAGCTTGCTCCTGTTTGTGTAAAGGGTCTTTTCATATGCAAAAGAAGGGGGAGGGGGGAGTGTCTTATTTGCCACTTGCAGTGGGCTTTCCAGCTACCTTTTCAACAGAGCCAAACTGACAGATTCTAAGTAAATTTTTAAACAGTTTTATACTGGATTTTTATATAAGTATCTGTGCATCTTATTCTTTATAGTAGTGTCTATTACATGCATTTATATGAAAATGAGTGTATACTGTCCCTTTAAACTATCAAAATCTGCAAACAACATTCTCAAGATGAAAATAAAATCTATTGAATGTTTCCATTGTTAGCCTAACTTTTTGTACTTGTGATTTGTTCGGACATGTTCATTATTAATGTTGTTGGTAACATTATAAAATCTTAAATTCTCTCGGACTATGTGTATTGGAGATGTTATGGCTGTTATACTCTATATTCATTTGAGTTTGTTTTGTATTGAGACATTCCTTAAAGCTACAATTGATTGCAATGATACCTTTGCATATAAATGATATGTAGACTTCAGCCATTGAAAGGCAAACAAAGGCAGTTTTCCCACTCATTTGAATGTCAAAAATACAGACACCAACTTCCACTTTTTAATATGCATTTAAATAGGGAACATTTTGTTTATTCTTCATTTGCCGTGATGCTTATGCGTCTGTAGCCAATCCACAGCCATTTAAAGGCATTATGCAGGAAACAAGCTTCTTTATAGTAAGGCCAAGAGGCAACATTTTAAACAGGTATTTAACATTGTTAGATTTAAAAAATAAAAAATGCAAAGTGACATGAAACCCAATTTTATTTCTTTTATGACTTAGATAGAGCATGTGATTTTAAACAACAATGTTTTGAACCCTATTGGCAAGAGTTAAACAGACTGTAAAAAAATATAATTTGTTTGAAAGTAGACCATTTTATTTGTATTCCAAATTATTTTTTTTAAAGAGACAACAAAACCCTATATGTTTATGTTTTTTATATACTTATAATTTAAAGGGACATGAAACCCAAAATGTTTCTTTTATGAGTCAGATAGAGCATGTCAACTGTCCACTTCTAATTTGCTTCATTCTCTTGCTATCCTTAGTTGCATATCTATGTAGGCTCAGTAGCAGCAATGCATTGCTGGGAGCTAGTTGGTTCACCAGATGTGTTCAGCTAGCTCCTAATAGTGCATAGCTGCTCCTTCAACACAGGATACCAAGAGAATGAAGCAAATTTGATAATAGGAGTAAAGTGGACAGTTGACATGCTCTATCTGACTCATAAAAGAAACATTTTGGGTTTCATGTCCCTTTAAATTATAAGTATATAAAAAACATAAACATATAGGGTTTTGTTGTCTCTTTAAAAAAAATAAATTTTGGAATACAAATAAAATGGTCTACTTTCAAACAAATTATATTTTTTACAGTCTGTTTAACCCTTGCCAATAGGGTTAAAAACATTGTTAAAGTAACATACATGGCTCTAGTGCAACTCCTAAACAGGACAAGAACAAGCACACACTGCTCCAGACTGGGCCATCAGGAGTGACAATGCATGACACTAGGATGCACAACTTCACAAGGGTACTTAGACAAAAGGGACATTTGTTTTCAAATGGAACAAACTAGGGTAATTTATTTTCACACTAGAAAGCCTTTAGAGATTGGTTTCATTTTCCTCAGTACTAATCTCGGCAGATATAGACATGCGGGAAGCTCCTTTCTCATCTTGAGTGACAGACAGGTAGAGAGCTTACAGACCACATCAATGTGTTTGCATCCTTGGTGCATAGAAACGTAGCTCATCATGGTAAAGGACCATTAAATACAATAGAATTGCATAATTAACAAGGGTATTATAAAAAGACAACTACCCTGAATTTCAAATAAACAAAAATTAATTTCCCCCCATTTGCCAACACCCTGTATCATATGACAGGCATCAGCCAATCACAGATTAGTATACATATACCCTGTGCACTTTTGCACATGAGCAGTAGGAGCTGGTGACTCAAAAAGTGTGCATATAAAAAGAAACATTGATAATGGAAGTAAATTGGAATACAGCAATTCAGCTGAAGGAGAATGCTGGGTATTTCCCCTTTGACGTGTCCTATATTAAGTGTACCCAATTTTGTTTGCATTATTAGCCAGTAATGTTGGGATTAGCAAGGGGCCACATTACATTATACTCAAATTTTGCTAAAGAGAATAAAATTAGATTACAAGTTATTTGTAATTAAAATTACATAGGAATTTGTTACTAAAATGTATGTAACCTAACTTTATATACTGCTCAAATTTTTATATATATATATATATATATATATATATATATATATATATATATATATATATATATATATATATATATATATATATATATATATATATATATATATATATATATAAAGCTAAATCACAGAATTAGCTGTATGGAACTGATTTTTCACCAAAAATTACTGATGTCTGTTTTCTACTGAAAATCACCCAAAAACCCTTGAGACATACTTCCCAGTGAGTGTCCAGTGAGGAACAAATATATTAGAAGGTACTAGATAGCTGGATTTTACACTGCTGTTGTCAATATAGGAAAGTGGGTGCTTTGAATAAATATACTATTTATTTCCACCACTTCAGAGCCTCCCCCCCCTCCCATTGGCCAGATACAGCATGATACATTTTCATCTTGGCTTCTTTATCATGGATTTAGAAAAATTGAAGAAAAGAAAGACATTGGATTGTCGTAAGGATTTTTTTTCTCTTTTTTGAGTGGTATTTCCAGTTTGCAACACATCAAAAGAAGAGACCTTGGGCAAGATTACATATACGGCACAGGCAAAAAATTAGGACAGGTTCCCAAATATATACTTCAAGTGCTAGGTAAATAAATACAGTCACTACTGGATCATATTGTGTCTAGAGATAATGGGTGTGCAGTTTTCACTGTGCCTGACTCACCATTTCAAGGAAGCCTGCCGAATCCAAGCTGGCGGGGGACTGTGGCAAGTAGCCAACCCTACCCCTTACGATCTTTGCGTTCCTCCACACACAGCGTTGTACCTTGCAACACATGTAATCATAGCTTCCGGGTTTCGTCCTCTTCCAGGTGCTAGTTGGCTAACAGTGATGGGTATGCCTACTCCAAAAGACTTCACACGTAATGCTTTCCACAGATCCAGGAAAAGGACAGATACCCACGGCTGGTAAATAGGTGGTGTAAAGGATAGGAGGGCTCCTCTCCCTCCTATATAACGTAACAAAAATAATCCACAGCAAACTACCTCATCAAAGATAATCATAAAACCAAGACTTTAATATGTCAGATTAAAAAGGTACATGGGCACCAAGGCAAAGTAGGGAAAGAGTGTAGAAAAGGCCTTACGTGTTTCGGCAAAGCGCAGCCGTAATCATAGACCATAGATTCTCACAGGTGTCACAATTATTTAAGCTATACAAAAGTTACCCATTGGAAGATAAAAACACACCACCTCTTTCCCTCCCCTCACCTAATTAGAGAGAACAGCATTAACCCATTCAGTATACAGCTAATGAAAAAACCTTGAATCATGGATACAATAAAGTCATGGTTGAATACATATATATATATATATATATATATATATATATATATATATATATATATATATATATATATATACACACAAATACTTGTACATGTACACATAAACTAAGAGTGAAACAATCAGTAGTGTATACATTTGAGTATATAATGGGATACCCATAGATCATTATTCATATGGTGTGCAGATAACAATACTCACAGTAATACTTAAATTGCAAAATTAATATACATAGACAAAGATAATAAAGAGGATTATAGATACTTTAGTTCCAACGTAAACCCCAATTATAAAGTTCACACCTGTATGCTAACATTTGTTTTTTTTTTTATTTTTTTGTTTTTTTTATTTATTCCATAAAAAAAATCTTGCCTGGCTAAAATAGACCATTTGTCTCCACCTCTGTGAGGACACCTTATGGTCTCTATTGCATATACGGAGCAGGTTTCAGAGCAAGCGCTGAAACCCGCGCCACCCGTAATTTTACCTTGCACATCGGGGTATTACATAAACCCCCGACGGCAGTTCATATAGTGTTGTAAGTCGGATAAACTAGCGATGTCCAGATATTAGCGTAAATGCAAATTTCTGGAGTCGCCAGTGACTTACTGCACTTTAGAAACTGCCGGCGCCTAAGGAAATAAAAAAAAAAAAGTAAAATCTCCTGCAAAAGTCTAACCCGCCTCCAAAAAACAAACCCGACACGTAAAACCCCTATATCCGCCATTAAACACATCGCAACTAATAATAAAAGTATTAACCCCTGTTCAAATCACCCAATAGGATTTCAGTAGCTTTCATCCTATTGTCTGATTTGAATCTGAAGAATCAAATCAGCCAATAGGAATGCAAGGGATGCCATATTTAATCATGTACCTTAAATTCACTAATCAGTGTACGGCGGTACTCATATGAAGAGGATCCTCCATGCTCCATGGTTTTGCAGTCGCCGGTCTTCAGTTCCGTGGTCCTGGATGAAGATAGAAGAGGTCCCCGCTTAGAAGAAGATGTCGGCCGCTTGGAAGAAGACTTCACCGCCCAGAACAGGACCTTCTCCGCTGGGCTTCAGGAAGAGTGAGTACCTATTTGGGGGTTAGACTTAGGCTTTTTTAAATTTTTTTTTTTTTTTTTTTAGATTAGGGTTTAAATGGGCACACTTAAAAGAACTAAATGCCCTTTTAAGGGCAGTAAAAGAGCTGAATGCCCTTTTAAGGGCAATGCCCATACAAATGCCCCTTTAGGGGCAATGGGTAGCTTAGGTTTTTTTGTGTTAGGTTTTTTCTTTTGGGGGGTTTGGGGGGTGCAGGGTTTTACTGTTAGAGGGGGGACTTAGTATTTTTTTTAAGGAAAAGAGCTGTTTAATTTAGGCAGTGCCCTACAAAATGCCCTTTTAAGGGCTATTGGTAGTTTAGCATTAGATTAGGGGGTGTTTTATTTTCATAGGGATTTGGTTTAATTTTTTTATTTTGGATAATTTTGTTTATTATTTTCTGTAATGTTAGATTTTTTTATTTTTTTAATCTTAGAATTATTTAATCTTAGTTTTTTTATTTTTAAGTAATGCTAGCTTTTTTATTTTAATTGTTTGCAACTTAGTATTTTTTAATTTAGGTAATTGGGGTTAATTTAGGGAGTGTTAGGATAGGGGGCTTAGTAATTTAATTAGTTATTTGCGTTGTGTGGGTTTGGCGGATTAGGGGTTAATAGATTATTAAGTTTATTGCGTTGGTGGGGGGTGGTGGTTTAGGGGTTAATAGTTTTAATAGATTCTTTGCGATATGAGTGAATGGCGGATTAGGGGTTAATATGTTAATTAGATGTTTTGCGATGTGGGGGTTGGCAGATTATGGGTTAATATAGTTTATTAGTTATTGCGATTGTCAGGTAGATATTGCACATGCGTTAGGTGTTAGCTATTTGAGGAGGTAGATAGATATTGCGCATGTGTTAAGTGTTAGATAATATTTTCAGGTAGTTATGGTGCTCACATACTCAGCGCAAGGCTTGCTGCGCCTGCCTATGGCCTAGATTTAGAGTTCGGCGGTAAAAGGGCTGTTAACGCTCCGCGGGTTTTTTTCTGGCCGCACCATAAATTTAACTCTGGTATCGAGAGTTCAAACAAATGCTGCGTTAGGCTCCAAAAAAGGAGCGTAGAGCATTTATACCGCAAATGCAACTCTCGATACCAGAGTTGCTTACGGACGCGGCCGGCATCAAAAACGTGCTCGTGCACGATTCTCCCATAGGAAACAATGGGGCTGTTTGAGCTGAAAAAAAACCTAACACCTGCAAAAAAGCAGCGTTCAGCTCCTAACGCAGCCCCATTGTTTCCTATGGGGAAACACCTCCTAAGTCTGCACCTAACACCCTAACATGTACCCCGAGTCTAAACACCCCTAACCTTACACTTATTAACTCCTAATCTGCCGCCCCCCGCTATCGCTGACCCCTGCATTACACTTTTAACCCCTAATCTGCCGCTCCGTAAACCGCCGCCACCTACGTTATCCCTATGTACCCCTAATCTGCTGCCCTAACATCGCCGACCCCTATGTTATATTTATTAACCCCTAATCTGCCCCCCACATCGTCGCCGACACCTGCCTACACTTATTAACCCCTAATCTGCCGAGCGGACCGCACCGCTACTATAATAAAGTTATTAACCCCTAATCCGCCTCACTAACCCTATCATAAATAGTATTAACCCCTAATCTGCCCTCCCTAACATCGCCGACACCTACCTTCAATTATTAACCCCTAATCTGCCGACCGGAGCTCACCGCTATTCTAATAAATGGATTAACCCCTAAAGCTAAGTCTAACCCTAACACTAACACCCCCCTAAGTTAAATATAATTTTTATCTAACAAAATAAATTAACTCTTATTAAATAAATGATTCCTATTTAAAGCTAAATACTTACCTGTAAAATAAATCCTAATATAGCTACAATATAAATTATAATTATATTATAGCTATTTTAGGATTAATATTTATTTTACAGGCAACTTTGTAATTATTTTAACCAGGTACAATAGCTATTAAATAGTTAAGAACTATTTAATAGTTACCTAGTTAAAATAATAACAAATTTACCTGTAAAATAAATCATAACCTAAGATATAATTAAACCTAACACTACCCTATCAATAAAATAATTAAATAAACTACCTACAATTACCTACAATTAACCTAACACTACACTATCAATAAATTAATTAAACACAATTGCTACAAATAAATAAAATTAAATAAACTATCTAAAGTACTAAAAATAAAAAAGAACTAAGTTACAGAAAATAATAAAATATTTACAAACATAATAAAAATATTACAACAATTTTAAACTAATTACACCTACTCTAAGCCCCCTAATAAAATAACAAAGCCCCCCAAAATAAAAAATTCCCTACCCTATTCTAAAATACAAATATTACAAGCTCTTTTACCTTACCAGCCCTGAACAGGGCCCTTTGCGGGGCATGCCCCAAGAATTTCAGCTCTTTTGCCTGTAAAAAAAAACATACAATACCCCCCCCCAACATTACAACCCACCACCCACATACCCCTAATCTAACCCAAACCCCCCTTAAATAAACCTAACACTACCCCCCTGATGATCTTCCTACCTTGTCTTCACCATGCCAGGTTCACCGATCCGTCCTGGCTCCAAGATCTTCATCCAACCCAAGCGTGGGCTAGACATCCACTGAAGAAGTCCAGAAGAGGGTCCAAAGTCTTCCTCCTATCCGGCAAGAAGAGGACATCCGGACCGGCAAACATCTTCTCCAAGCGGCATCTTCTATCTTCTTCCATCCGATGACGACCGGCTCCATCTTGAAGACCTCCAGCGCGGATCCATCCTCTTCTTCCGACGACTAGACGACGAATGACGGTTCCTTTAAGGGACGTCATCCAAGATGGCGTCCCTCGAATTCCGATTGGCTGATAGGATTCTATCAGCCAATCGGAATTAAGGTAGGAATTTTCTGATTGGCTGATGGAATCAGCCAATCAGAATATAGTTCAATCCGATTGGCTGATCCAATCAGCCAATCAGATTGAGCTCGCATTCTATTGGCTGATCGGAACAGCCAATAGAATGCGAGCTCAATCTGATTGGCTGATTGGATCAGCCAATCGGATTGAACTATATTCTGATTGGCTGATTCCATCAGCCAATCAGAAAATTCCTACCTTAATTCCGATTGGCTGATAGAATCCTATCAGCCAATCGGAATTCGAGGGACGCCATCTTGGATGACGTCCCTTAAAGGAACCGTCATTCGTCGTCTAGTCGTCGGAAGAAGAGGATGGATCCGCGCTGGAGGTCTTCAAGATGGAGCCGGTCGTCATCGGATGGAAGAAGATAGAAGATGCCGCTTGGAGAAGATGTTTGCCGGTCCGGATGTCCTCTTCTTGCCGGATAGGAGGAAGACTTTGGACCCTCTTCTGGACTTCTTCAGTGGATGTCTAGCCCACGCTTGGGTTGGATGAAGATCTTGGAGCCAGGACGGATCGGTGAACCTGGCATGGTGAAGACAAGGTAGGAAGATCATCAGGGGGGTAGTGTTAGGTTTATTTAAGGGGGGTTTGGGTTAGATTAGGGGTATGTGGGTGGTGGGTTGTAATGTTGGGGGGGGGTATTGTATGTTTTTTTTTACAGGCAAAAGAGCTGAAATTCTTGGGGCATGCCCCGCAAAGGGCCCTGTTCAGGGCTGGTAAGGTAAAAGAGCTTGTAATATTTGTATTTTAGAATAGGGTAGGGAATTTTTTATTTTGGGGGGCTTTGTTATTTTATTAGGGGGCTTAGAGTAGGTGTAATTAGTTTAAAATTGTTGTAATATTTTTATTATGTTTGTAAATATTTTATTATTTTCTGTAACTTAGTTCTTTTTTATTTTTTGTACTTTAGATAGTTTATTTAATTTTATTTATTTGTAGCAATTGTGTTTAATTAATTTATTGATAGTGTAGTGTTAGGTTAATTGTAGGTAATTGTAGGTAGTTTATTTAATTATTTTATTGATAGGGTAGTGTTAGGTTTAATTATATCTTAGGTTATGATTTATTTTACAGGTAAATTTGTTATTATTTTAACTAGGTAACTATTAAATAGTTCTTAACTATTTAATAGCTATTGTACCTGGTTAAAATAATTACAAAGTTGCCTGTAAAATAAATATTAATCCTAAAATAGCTATAATATAATTATAATTTATATTGTAGCTATATTAGGATTTATTTTACAGGTAAGTATTTAGCTTTAAATAGGAATCATTTATTTAATAAGAGTTAATTTATTTCGTTAGATAAAAATTATATTTAACTTAGGGGGGTGTTAGTGTTAGGGTTAGACTTAGCTTTAGGGTTTAATCCATTTATTAGAATAGCGGTGAGCTCCGGTCGGCAGATTAGGGGTTAATAAGTGTAGGTAGGTGTCGGCGACGTTGTGGGGGGCAGATTAGGGGTTAATAAATATAACATAGGGGTCGGCGATGTTAGGGGTAGCAGATTAGGGGTACATAGGGATAACGTAGGTGGCGGCGATTTGCGGTCGGAAGATTAGGGGTTAATTATTTTAAGTAGCTTGCGGCGACGTTGTGGGGGGCAAGTTAGGGGTTAATAGATATAATACAGGGGTCGGCGGTGTTAGGGGCAGCAGATTAGGGGTACATAAGTATAACGTAGGTGGCGGTCGGCAGATTAGGGGTTAAAAATTTTAATCGAGTGGCGGCGATGTGGGGGGAGCTCGGTTTAGGGGTACATAGGTAGTTTATGGGTGTTAGTGTACTTTAGGGTACAGTAGTTAAGAGCTTTATAAACCGGCGTTAGCCAGAAAGCTCTTAACTCCTGCTATTTTCAGGCGGCTGGAATCTTGTCGTTAGAGCTCTAACGCTCACTGCAGAAACGACTCTAAATACCGGCGTTAGGAAGATCCCATTGAAAAGATAGGCTACGCAAATGGCGTAGGGGGATCTGCGGTATGGAAAAGTCGCGGCTGTAAAGTGAGCGTTAGACCCTTTAATCACTGACTCCAAATACCAGCGGGCGCCCAAAACCAGCGTTAGGAGCCTCTAACGCTGGTTTTGACGGCTACCGCCGAACTCTAAATCTAGGCCTATGTGTGGCAAAGTGAAAATGGAGTAAAATATCTAAATTTTCGCCGCGTAAGTCCTTGCACTGAATATGCCGATGGGTGAAATATACATGCCGCATTTATATGTGGCGCTGTATATGTGATACCAAAGCCGCGTAAAAACCAGCGTCGACGGCTTTTGCGGGTGACGCCGCGCATATGTAATCTTGCCCCTTTATGGGGCTAGGAGGGACAAATGGATTTGTCATTAAAGGGACTTGAAAGTCATAATTAAACATTCATGATTCAGATAGAGCATACAAATAAATATGTCAGTGTATTTCTTTTATTAATATTACTTTGTTCTCTTGCCATCCTTTTTTGAAGAACATACCTAAGTAGGTTAAGGGGAGTAAATGTGCCATGACGATCACTTTATGGCAGCTGTGTTTGCATTTTTGTAAACACTGCTGCCATATAGTGCTCAAAAATGTGAATGCTCCTGAGCATACCAAGATATGCTCTTTTAAAAAAAGATATTAAAGTGAATGTAAAGTTTGCAAAATGAGTGCCCGGTTTTTAAAAATCTTATTAAAAACAGGGGCACTTTCATTCATCAAACTTTACATTTCACTGGTTTTGTTAAAATACTTGCCTTTTCTTCTTGAAAGCCACTCCAGCGCTTCTCCAGCCCGTCGCAAGCCTCTTCATACATCAGCAATGACGTTTCCGGCATCCTCCAATCATGGCTTCCCCCCCGGGGGAATCATTGCCTAAAGCAATGCCGTGTTTGGAGGAAGGCCGGGATTGTCATTTCTGACGTAGGAAGAGGCTTGTGACGGGCGAGGGAAGCTCTGGAGCGGATTTCATGAAGAAAAGGTAAGTATTTTAACAAAACCAGTGAAATGTAAAGTTTGATGAATGAAAGTGCCCCTGTTTTTAATAAGATTTTAAAAACTGGGCACTGGTTCATCAAAATTTACATTCACTTTAAAGAGAAAAAAATTACATTGGACTTTTTTTTTTTATAATTGCATAAATGAGTCATTTCATTTTGAAATCCATGTCCCTTTAAAAGAGGGTCACTAAAAAGGAATTTGTCCAATACTTTTATTGTATTATTTTTATGCATTGTATATTATTTACTGTTTACCTGAAAATACCTGGCCATAATGATACCAGCATTTTACGCTCTCTCTGTATGAAAATGAATCATGGTCACTGAACACAATGAATTCAAAGTCCAAGAAAATAAAATCAATTGTTTTATTTGTGGCCTTCAAGTATCAGATTTTGAGGTCTTTGTTTTATCTGAATGACCTGTTTCCCCGAGAAATATACAGAATGTAGCTACAGGTGAGACACACATTCCTGCATTTTATTAAAGGGATAGAAAGGTCAGATCTGGGTATTTCAATTTTAAACAAAAGGATTTTTGCAATATACTTCAATTAGCACAAATTGGTCCTAGTAAATGTTATAACTATTTTTCAGTGGCATACACATATGATGTGAGGACCCCCTGGTACCAGTATTCAATCTCAGATAGCTGGCAGTGGTGTGTATTGTGCCTGTGAAGACAAAATGCATGCTAGACATATTAATGTATCCCATGCAAACATTATCCTTAGAATAATACGTATTTGTATTTTACCATTATATTAATTGTTTAAATATTGATTATATAAGTGTAAAAGTTTAGCTTATATAAAGTAATGGGCGCTACCATGTTTGAAATAGTTTTCTTTTTATCTCTGTCTTCTGTGGAGAACAATTAGGGAACGATTTATAAACCAGGCAATAAAGTAGAGTTTATGTAAACAGGGCTGCATGGAAAACCACACAACCTTGTTTGTATTAGTCTGGGTTTTGTTTTTGTTTTTTGCTTGTTTTATACTTGTTCCTAATTGTTTGCACAAGGACAGTAAGATAAGCTTAAAACTTAAAGGGCCACTGTAAGTAAATATTTTCTATGCCTGTTACTAACTAACTACCCCAAATACGCTTTTTATCAATAGCATTTCATTAACATATCTCTACCGTATATCAGAAATCTTGTCTGCAAATTTAATTGTTTTCCAAACCCACTCCGTGGGTATCCTTTGCTCTGTACCAATCAGTTTACAATACCTAGGTTTCAAAATGGTGCTTTAAACACAAAGTTATTGGTTTAAGTATTTTGAACATGCAGTGCTGAAAATAGTGGGCAGGATAAAGTGACATCATCGGCGAATAAAAGATATAACTTTTAGAACGTTATGAAACTTTGTTTTGGAGAAAATATAGGTCAGTAGGTTTTAATTAATGTTTATTAACTTTAATATGTTAGTTGTTTAGCTTAAAAATTATAACAGAAAGTAATCCTTTAAGTTCAGACATAGTGGTGTCCATTACTTTAAAAAAAACAATTTTCATAGATAAATTACAGGAAAAGGGGACTAAATAAACAATGGATGTATAATACAAAGTTTTTTAACTACACATAATTAAATAGGTTATATTACAATATCATATTGTTTAATATCCCTTTAATTTGTGTCATACAAGAGACTACTGATCTCTGAAAATGTGTAGTGTTTGAATACTGGTGCACAGCCATCACAGGATATGTGCATATGCTGCTGAAAAATAGTAGTAACTTTCACTTGCAGAATTTTTGTAAATGTAGGTACAGTATATTGCATAAATGCTTCTATTTAAAACTGAAATGCATCCATGCACTTTCTAATTTTGACATTTCTACACAGCTATTAAATTACAAAATTTACCTTAATATTATATACATAATATCTATTAAATGCCAGCTCTCCTAATTTCAGCTACAAAACGTTGGTTTCTTGTGTTTCTTTTGCACTATTAGATAAACAAATCCATTAACCAAACTACTTTGTTGAAATTACTTAGTTTCTGCAACAAATAGAAAGTCACAATTTTGTAACCTCTGTCTAAGAAAGAATATATCTCCACTAACTATTAATGTAATTACAATTCAAAACAATGAAAATAAAGCATTTCAGTTCATTTTAAGACAAACACACAATCGTGTGTGCTTCTCTGTGGGGGGCGACTGACCAAAGGTCATGCTAATCTACTGCTGAATTAATTGAAGATTAGAGGAAACAGAAGGGGTCTTTTTAAGAGGGTGGGCAGAGATAGGTAAATGAATCACTGTCTGCAAAGACATAAATCTGAGATTACTTTTACAAATAGTCCAATTGTGAGGTTCTTTTTAAATTGATGTGTTTTGATTTTAATGTTTAGTAAGGTATATGATTGTTTCCTGTTTCTATTGATACTAGATTTTTTTCTTTGCATAAATGTTTTGTAGATGATCCATGTATATAGCGCATCTGGGGGTGTTTTTATAAAAACGTATAGTTTTGCTTATTTTCAAATAATATTGTGCTGATTTTCAGACTCCTAACCAAGCCCCAAAGTATCAGATGTAGACTCAAGTCTACAGATTCCTGCTTGCTGCTTTTTGTGTAATGAGTCTTTTTATATGCAGAGGAGGGGGGTCTGCTCTTACTGCTTTCTCAGCCCATTTCAGTGGGTGCCCAAGCCTAACCTCATCAACAGTGCTAAATTGGTAGTTTTAAAAATAATTTTTGTATCAGTATCTGTGCATATTGCTCTTTATAGTAGAGTCTATTACATGTAGTGATATGGAAATTGGTTGAAAATATATTGTAGTTCAAGTACCCCTAAATATCTCAGTGGACAACTGCAGTCAATCTGTGCTGCATGATTTCACACGTTGACAACTTGGCAGGCTTGATGTTTGTGAATTGAACCACAGCATTTTAAGACTCAAATAATTATGATTAAATATGAATAATGTTGAGCTTTAAGACTCAAAATATAAGAAGAAAACCATACAGTTTCTTCCAAAACCCAAAAGTTGCAAAAGTAGAAGATGGTCATGCATTGACTCATCTTTTTATGTACAATACACTTTAATACATATTATGGGCATGGCAGCAACCACCTCTTTTATGCAACCAAACTGCACATACATGGCACCTATTGCTGGCAGCAACCAACTCTCTTATGCAACCAAACTGCACATACATGGCACCTATTGCTGGCAGCAACCAACTCTCTTATGCAACCAAACTGCACATACATGGCACCTATTGCTGGCAGCAACCAACTCTCTTATGCAACTTAAATGCACATACATGGCACCTATTGCATGGCAGCAACCAACTCTCTTATGCAACTTAAATGCACATACATGGCACCTATTGCTGGCAGCAACCACCTCTTTTATGCAACCAAACTGCACATACATGGCACCTATTGCTGGCAGCAACCAACTCTCTTATGCAACTTAAATGCACATACATGGCACCTATTGCATGGCAGCAACCAACTCTCTTATGCAACTTAAATGCACATACATGGCACCTATTGCTGGCAGCAACCAACTCTCTTATGCAACTAAAATGCACATACATGACACCTATTGCATGGCAGCAACAAACTCTCTTATGCAACTAAAATGCACATACATGGCACCTATTGCATGGCAGCAACCAACTCTCTTATGCAACCAGAATGAACATACATGACACCTATTGCATGGCAGCAACCATCTCTCTTATGCAATCAAAATGCACATACATGACACCTATTGCATGGCAGCAACAAACTCTCTTATGCAACCAAAGTGCACATACATGGCACCTATTGCATGGCAGCAACCAACTCTCTTATGCAACCAAAGTGCACATACATGACACCTATTGCATGGCAGCAACAAACTCTCTTATGCAACTAAAATGCACATACATGGCACCTATTGCATGGCAGCAACCAACTCTCTTATGCAACCAGAATGAACATACATGACACCTATTGCATGGCAGTAACCACCTCTCTTATGCAACAAAAATGCACATACATGGCACCTATTGAATGGCAGTAACTACCTATCTTATGCAACCAGAATGCACATACATGGAACCTATTCCATTGCAATAATCACCTCTCTTATGCAACCAAAGTGCACATACATGGCACCTATTGCATGGCAGCAACCATCTCTCTTATGCAATCAAAATGCACATACATGACACCTATTGCATGGCAGCAACAAACTCTCTTATGCAACCAAAGTGCACATACATGGCACCTATTGCATGGCAGCAACCAACTCTCTTATGCAACCAAAGTGCACATACATGACACCTATTGCATGGCAGCAACAAACTCTCTTATGCAACCAAAGTGCACATACATGGCACCTATTGCATGGCAGCAACCAACTCTCTTATGCAACCAAAGTGCACATACATGACACCTATTGCACGGCAGCAACCACCTCTCTATGTGACCAGACTTCACATGTTACACGGCACCTATTGAATGGCAGCAACCACCTCTCTTATGTGACCAGACTTCACATATATGGCACCTATTGGAATATGCTTTGTTGATGCATTGGCAAATAAAGTGCACTTGAACTACTGAATAGAGGGCATGGACATCCAAAGGGAGATAGGCAGGATAATACAAATGCCTCCGCTTGAAATTTACCCTTCGTATCCAAACATCAGCGTCTACAATGAGCCACCATTTTTAAAATGAGGTGCAATATGTGTATAACAGCATCTCTCTCGTGTTTCATGTTGCCACCGATATTATTATGCTATCATGCTTATTTATTTATTGCTCTCCTTTGGAAAAAATTTCAGTGAATGTCCTTAATAAAATAATATTTTCTTTCTTTTTTTTATAAAGAACACAGAAATAAAAAAAGGATTTCAGATGTCCCCTTGTCTTATTTCATATTTGCACTAATATCATTTTCAAATGAAATACGAATTAATTAAGAGGAACATGAATGAAGTGATTCTTTTGTAAATTCTTAGTTCCACTGAGAGAAATATGAGATTTACTTTACAATGACATAGTCACTTCCTAAGAGTATAATAAGCATGATACATAAAACTGCATTATGTATGATGAGGAAATGTACTCACCATCTGAATAGCGGTTACTTTGCAGACAATAATCTTAAACTCATTTAAGCCCAGTGTGTATAAAGGGTTATTTAGATAGATAGTGACTGGTTAGAAAAAAATCAAGTAGCCATCAGGAATATGGATTACATGCATTAATTTCTCTCTTTGTAGTCATTCAAATAAGATGCTTATCATTAAAACTAACATATCTGACTATCTCCAGTAACATCACCTATTACTTTTAAGAGCTCTTTGTGACAATCACATTTAGAAATCCTGTAGCAGCGCTTACTTCAGGATCAAGAGTTGAAAACTGAAGGACTATTAATAAGTTTAGATAGACAGAAGTGTGGATTAGGGTACAACAGTATGGGTCACTACTCTAAGTAATTAAATATTGTAGAACTGCAACAATTAATCGTCATAATCGATGATAATCGATTATAAAAATAGTTGTCAACGAATCTCATAATCGATTAGTTGCTTTGCAATTAGTTGGTCTGTGCACAACACCAGCTGATTTACTCCAATGAGCTCCTGCACATGGTATTGTGTTTTATGGTTATGTCCTTAGCCTAAAAGACGCCTACAGACGTCTACTTTTCACTTTTTCAGGACAGTATACGTTTACAACTACCCCTGGCTTATGTGCAACCCAGATATAATAGTCATCATTTGGATTGTTTATATTAAATCTGGTGATTTGGAACTATGCTTTGCATGATATAGTGCTGAGCTTGTTATTTACACCTAGCCCTAGATTGATGGGAGTTATTTGAATTAATGTGCACTATTATCTGTTTGCACAATTATTAGCGTATTGCTGATTATATGTACTGTATAAATAAATGTGTAATATATTTACCAGATTCAAACTTTATAAGTATAAATTTGTTATTTTTAGAGCGGGCTAGATATTCTTTCCTAACCTTATAGCTTGTTATTTACCATTGCATATAGATATTCAAGATATTTTTTATGTTAGAATGAAGTCAAGGGTTACTTCACTGAGAGGTCCCTTGCCAAGGTGGAAGTTCTACCTCTTTTCAAACTGTTTTTGGTTTTGTTTAATTATAAAACTGTGCTCTGCTGCTTAAAAATTGGACAAACAGTTGTGTTAATGTAAAGTTTTAGTCTGAAGTTTTATATTTGTAACACTCAGTATGTGGATTTTATTTAAAATATAGGAAACGATTATTAATTCTTTTTTTTATCCAATTAGTCGATTAATCGAAAAAATAATCGTCCGATTAATCGATTATGAAAATAATCGTTAGTTGCAGCCCTAAAATATTGCAATAGATAACTTTTCAATTTATATCTATTATCTAATTAGTTTTGTTCTCTTTATATCCTTTCTTAAAAAGTATACTGAAGTAGGCTCAGAAGCTGCTGATTGGTGACTGCACAGATATGCTTCTTGTCATTGGCTTTCAGCTAGCTCCCAGTAGTGTATTACTGCTCATTTAAAGAAGGATACCAAAATAATAAAGCAAATTAAATAACATAAATAAATTGGAAAGTTGTCTTAAATTGTATGATGTCATGTATCTAAATCTTGAACTAAATTTTGGGTTTCATGTCCCTTTAACAGGAGTGCATTATGGCCAAGGCCTACTAGGTCTGTGCCTATAGCAGCATGATTTTGGGGGAACAGCACATTTCAAGAGTTAGTTCTGAGGCATTTATCCTTCCCATCTGTATTGGATCTAAATACATAGGAAACAAAAGGTTGTTCCAGCCACCAAAACTTTTACAAAAACCTTTATTATTTCACATAGGGTCCACAGAAAAAACTACAACGTTTCAGGCCTGCTATAGGCTCTTAGTCATGTATGATTAAGGGCCTATAGCAGGCCTGAAATGTTGTAGTTTTTCTGTGGACCCTATGTGAAATAATAAAGGTCTTTTAAAAGTTTTGGTGGCTGGAACAACCTTTTGTTTGTTTGGAGTATCAGTGGGACGTGGCAGGCCCTGGGTTCCGTGCCCCACAAGCCAAAGGTATTAATGTGCTGTTTTCCAAACTACTTGTGAAGATTTCTAAATACATAGGGCCAGATTACAAGTGGATCGCAAATTAACGCTCCCGCTTGAGCGTTAATTGCGCTAGAAAAAAGATTTTTGCACTCGTATAACAAGTTGAAAGTAAACTGTTTTTGCTTTTATGGTAACCCGACAAGCTAAAGAATTCGAAGTTAGAATATTGCGTGCACATTCACGTATTCTCCCCTAGAAGTCAATGGAGAAAAAAAGTGGAAACAAAACCTAACACCTTACTCTTGCGCAAACATGATCGGATATTCTCATTTGCGCTAACCCGACATGAAATTATTAATATTTCATATTCCAATGTTCTTCACATAAGAACATGTTCTATTTATTCATAAATACATCTCTCTCTCTCTCTCTCTCTCTCTCTATCTATCTCTCTCTCTCTCTCTATATATATATATATATATATATATATATATATATATATAATGTTTTTTTGGTAGAATATATATAAATCCCAAGTAATTTAATCCCATGTGATGTTTCAGGGTTTTATTTTATAAGACGGGGATAAAACCCCAAAACGTCACTTGGGATTAAATTACCCTTTGTCAAATTATATATATGTTTATTTTCCTCTGGGAGAACGGCTGACTAGCCACATTAAGATAAATCTTGTCTTGAAGAAGGCTCAAAAAAGAGCCGAAACGTTGACTAAAACCATTCATGTATAAAATCTGATGTTTTCACAATAAACACTATCTACTGTTGAAACTAAAAATTCCTGTGAGTGCCCTTCTTTACTACAAATATCAATACCAGACTTTTTGAGGATTGCACCCAGGTCAGAGCTACACCACAGTGGCTGGAAGAGAGAGGGGGAGAGAGAAAATAAGAGGGGGAAAGAGGGAGAGCAAAAGAGAGGGGAAGAGAGAGAGCAAAAGAAGAGAGGGGGCAGAAGAGGGGGAGAGAGAGCAAAAGAGGGGGGAGAGAGAGCAAAAGAGAGGGGAGAGAGACAGCAAAAGAGAGGAGGGAGAGAGAGAGCGCAAAAGAGAGGGGGAAGAGAGAGAGCGCAAAAAAGAGGGGGGAGAGAGAGAGCACAAAAGAGAGGGGGGAGAGAGAGCGCAAAAGAGAGGGGGGGGGAGAGAGAGCGGAAAAGAGAGGGGGGAGAGAGACAGCGCAAAAGAGATGGGGGAGAGAGAGAGCAAAAAAAAGGGGGAGAGAGAGTGCAAAAGAGATGGGGAGAGAGAGAAAAAGAGGGGAGGGGAGAGAGAGAGAGGGGACAAAGAGCAAAAGAGAGGGGAGAGAGACAGCAAAAGAGAGGGGGAGAGAGAGAACACAAAAGAGAGGGGGGGGGAGAGAGCGCAAAAGAGAGGGGGGAGAGAGAGAGCAAAAAAAAAAGGGGGAGAGAGAGCGCAAAAGAGAGGGGGAGAGAGAGCACAGAAGACAGGGGGAGAGAGAGCGCAAAAGAGTGCGGGGGAGAGAGTGCAAAAGAGAGAGGGGAGAGAGAGAGAGCACAAAAGAGAGGGGGAGAGAGAGCGCAAAAGAGAGGGGGGAGAGAGAGAGCAAAAAAAAGGGGGAGAGAGAGCGCAAAAGAGAGGGGGAGAGAGAGCACAGAAGACAGGGGGAGAGAGAGCGCAAAAGAGAGGGGGGAGAGAGCGCAAAAGAGAGAGGTTGAGAGAGAGAGCACAAAAGATAGGGGGAGAGAGAGCGCAAAAGAGAGGGGGGAAAGAGCAAAAGAGACGGGGAGAGAGAGAGCAAAAGAGAGGTGGAGCGAGAGAGCGCAAAAGAGAGGTGGAGCAAGAGAGCGCAAAAGAGAGGGGGAGAGAGCACAAGAGACAGGGGGAGAGAGAGCCCAAAAGAGAGGGGGGAGAGAGAGTGCAAAAGAGAGAGGGGAGAGAGAGCACAAAAGAGAGGGGGAGAGAGAGAGCGCAAAAGAGAGGGGAGAGAGCGCAAAAGAGAGGGGGAGAGAGAGCAAAAGAGAGGAGGAGAGAGAGAGCAAAAAAGAGGGGGAGGGAGGGAGAGAGAGCAAGGGGTGGGACCGATGTACTGCAAAAAAGGGCTCGTGTGAATGGGCTTTAGGACTAGTATATATATATATATGTGTGTGTGTGTGGGAGTGGGGTAAAGGTACTAGTAACATTTTTATTTTAAATTATTGTCCATTGTGTATACAAAAAGATCATTTTCAGAAAGGCCCAGTCGGATTAAAATGTATGAGATTACTACTAGTAAACAGCTTTTATTTCACACAGTATTGCACTAAATATATGTTTTTTTAATTAGTTGATTCACCATTCATCCATTGATCTGGATTAGGTCACTAATTGATTGGATACCATTTGTTAAAGGGCCAGTAAATACAGTAGATTTGCATAATCAACAAATGCATGATAAAAAAAAACAATGCAATAGCACTTTGTCTAAACTTCAAATGAATAGTAGTTTTTTTTTTCTGACAAGTTTCAGTTATGTCTATTTCCACTCCCCTTGTATCAGGTGACAGCCATCAGCCAATCACAAATGCATTTAAAGGATTACTTTCTGTTATGATTTTTAAGCTAAACAACTAACATATTAAAGTTAATAAACATTTATTAAAACCTACTGACCTATATTTTCTCCAAAACTAAGTTTCATAACGTTCTAAAAGTTATAAATGTTATTCGCCGATGATGTCACGTTATCCTGCCCACTATTTTCAGCACTGAGTGTTCAAAATACTTAAACCAATAACTTTGTGTTTAAAGCGCCATTTTGAAACCTAGGTATTGTAAACGGATTGGTACAGAGCAAAGGATACCCACGGAGTGGGTTTGGAAAACAATTAAATTTGCAGACAAGATTTCTGATATACGGTAGAAATATGTTAATGAAATGCTATTGATAAAAAGCGTAATTGGGGTAGTTAGTTAGTAACAGGCATAGAAAATATTTACTTACAGTGGCCCTTTAAGTATATTCTGTGAATTCTTACACATGCTAAGTAGGAGCTGGTGACTAAAAAAGTCTAAATATAAAAAGACTGTGCACAATTTGTTAAAAGTAAATTGGTAAGTTGTTTAAAATTGCATGCTCTATCTGAATCATGAAAGTTTAATTTTGACTTGAGTGTCCCTTTAAACTTTGTCATCACCCTATGATAAACTGATTGCTTTGAGAGTTTATTCACTTTATTTTTTGTCAGATTTTATTTTTTTATAATTTTGTATTGGATACAGATACATATATTTTAATTACACATTTTTTTTTGTATGTTAACTTGTTTTATTTGTCTAGTAATATGTGATGTACTGTGATATATTAACTTTATAACACAAACACATCTTTGTTATAGCACTGCGTAATCTGTATGTTACAGTGCTTTTTAGCATGTTGAGACAGCACGAGGACAAACACACCTGGCCTTAGAGTCTACCTGATCTGCTGCGACACTGTGACAGTGGACCGGGCGTGAGTGTGGGGCGTGGTCGGGCGTGATGGGGGCTGGGCGGGGTGGCGCACGCACGCACGCGCGCGATAGAGAGAGAGAGAGAGAGAAAGAGAGGGGGAGAGAGCAAAAGAGATGGGAAAGAGCTAAAGAGTGGGTAAGAGAGAACAAAAGAGAGGGGAAAAAGCAAAAAAGAGGGGGGGGGAGAGCAAAATAGAGAGGAAAGAGCAAAGGAGAGGGGAAAGAGCAAAGGAGAGGGGAAAGAGCAAATAGAGGGAAGAGAGAGGGGGAGAGAGAAAATAAGAGGGGGAAAGAGAGAGAGCAAAAGAGAGGGGAAGAGAGAGAACAAAAGAAGAGAGGGGGAGAGAGAGCAAAGGAGGGGAAGAGGGGAGAGAGAGAGCAAAAGAGAGGGGAGAGAGACAGCAAAAGAGAGAAGGTAGAGAGAGAGCGCAAAAGAGAGGGGGGAGAGAGAGAGCAAAAGAGAGGGGGGAGAGAGAGAGCGCAAAAGAGAGGGGGAGAGAGAAAGCAAAAAAAGGATGAGAGAGAGCGCAAAAGAGAGGGGAGAGAGAGAGCAAAAGAGAGGGGGGAGAGAGAGAGCGCAAAAGAGAGGGGGAGAGAGAAAGCAAAAAAAGGGTGAGAGAGAGCGCAAAAGAGAGGGGGAGAGAGAGAGCACAGAAGACAGGGGAGAGAGAGCACAAAAGAGAGGGGGGAGAGAGCGCAAAAGAGAGAGGGAAAAGAGAGAGAGCACAAAAAAGAGGGAGAGAGCAAAAGAGAGGGGAGACAGCGCAAAAGAGAGGGGGAGAGAGAGCAAAAGAGATGGGGAGAGAGCAAAAGAGACGGGGGAGAGAGAGAGCAAAAGAGACGGGGAGAGAGAGAGCACAAAAGAGAGGGGGAGAGAGAGAGCGCAAAAGAGAGGGGAGAGAGAGAGCAAAAGAGAGGGGGAGAGAGAGAATGCAAAAGAGAGGGGGGAGAGAGAGAGCAAAAGAGAGGGGGGAGAGAGAGAAAAAGAGAGGTGGAGCGAGAGAGTGCAAAAGAGAGGGGGAGAGAGAGCAAAAGAGAGAGGGAGAGAGAGAGAGAGAGCAAAAGAGAGGGGGAGGGAGAGAGAGCAAGGGGTGGGACCGATGTACTGCAAAACATGGCCTGTGTGAATGGGCTTTAGGACTAGTATATATATATATATATATATATATATATATATATATATATATATGTGTGTGTGTGTGGGAGGGGGGTACAGGTACTAGTAACATTTTTATTTTCAATTGTTGTCTCTAAGTATTGTCCATTGTGTATACAAAAAGATAATCTTCAGAAAGGCCCAGTCGGATTGAAATGTATGAGATTACTACTAGTAAACAGCTTTTATTTCACACAGTATTGCACTAAATATATTTTTTTTTAATTAGTTGATTCACCATTCATCCATAGATCTGGATTAGGTCACTAATTGATTGGATACCATTTGTTAAAGGGCCAGTAAATACAGTAGATTTGCATAATCAACAAATGCATTATAAAAAAAACAATGCAATAGCACTTCAAATGAATAGTAGTTTTTTTTTCTGACAAATTTCTAAGTTATGTCTATTTCCACTCCCCCTGTATCAGGTGACAGCCATCAGCCAATCACAAATGCATTTAAGTATATTCTGTGAATCCTTGCACATGCTAAGTAGGAGCTGGTGACTAAAAAAGTCTAAATATAAAAAGACTGTGCACAATTTGTTAGAAGTAAATTAGTAAGTTGTTTAAAATTGCATGCTCTATCTGAATCATGAAAGTTTAATTTTGACTTGAGTGTCCCTTTAATTTTGACCTGAGTGCCCCTTTAAACTTTGTCATCGCCCTATGATAAACTGATTGCTTTGAGATTTTATTCACTTTTTAATTTATTTTTTGTCAGATTTTATTTTTTTATAATTTTGTATTGGATACAGATACATATATTTTTATTACACTTTTTTTTGTATTTTAAGACTTGCATTATTTGTCTAGTAATATGTGATATACTGTGATATATTAACTTTATAACACAAACACATCTTTGTTATAGCACTGCGTAATCTGTATGTTACAGTGCTTTTTAGTATGTTGGCGCTTTATGAATAAAATCATAGAGATTTGTCTGTACGTCTCTATAAGGGATTTGAAAATGGCACTATAAGTATAGGGGGCATTTGTGTCTGTTGAGTATATGAACACAAACAGCACATCCCAAGACTCAAATTCATTTAATAAAACAAGTGTGTGTGCAAAACATAAAAAGACACTTACAAGAAGTATGTAAAGGAATTACATATATAGAAGTCCTCATGTACGATCCCTGATTCGTTAAGGTACAAAACCTGTTATCAGTTCCTTGACAATTGTCAATGTAGCGGTTTATGCGTTAGTTTGTCAAACATTCTGCTTCAAGACTTCGGGAGACCCACTAGGGATCCTATCAGAGGACACAATACCCAACGCGTTTCTTCCGCGATTGTCCAGACTTTATCAAGGGTTGCATTTTCATGCAGGAGCGTTTGTGGTATTTGCAGCTGATAGTCTTATTCCTATTGGTCCATCTGAACCAAATCCCTCACCCGCATTAGGAATCATATAGATACTATTCATTCATACTTAATTATCAAATATACATAAATAATGATAAAAGTAACAAAAGTATATTACATAATAAAACTAAAATTGCATTTAAAGGTTTAAGTAAAACGTTAATTTAAAAAAATTAAATAGTTTAAAAAGCAATAAAAAAATTCCTTTAAAAATAATATGAACACAAATGCAAGAATTTAAATATAAAAATAACAATATTGATAACCCTCCTGCACGAAAATGTAACCCTTGATAAAGTCCAGATGATACCGGAAGAAACACGTTGGGTATTGTGTCTTCTGCCAGGATCCATAATGGGTCTCCCAAAGTTCCGAGTGTATGACAAATGAACACATAAGCGGCTACTTCAAAAATTGTCAAGGAACTAATAAGGGATTTTGTACCTTAACGAATCGTGGATCGTACATGAGGAATGCTTCTATATGTAATTCCTTAACATACTTTTAACTTGTTTTAATAAATACATTTGAGTCTTGGGATGAGCTGTTTGTGTTTAAATACTCTACAGATTTTATTTCATGACTGCCTGAAAGGAACAAGCAAGCCATCTCTACAGCACCTCCACTCATAAAGCATTCACTGACTATTACTTAAAGGGACACTGAACCCAAACATTTTTCTTTTGTGATTCAGATAGAGCATACAATTTTAAGCAACTTTCTAATGTACTCATATTATCAATTTTTCTTCGTTCTCTTGCTATCTTTATTTAAAAAAAGAAGGCATCTAAGCTTTTTTTTGGTTGAGGACTCGGGACAGCACTTTTTTATTGGTGGATGAATTTATCCACTAATTAGCAAGAACAACCCAGGTTGTTCATCAAAAATGGGCCGGCATCTAAACTTACATTTTTCAAATAAAAATACTAAGGCCTAGATTTAGAGTTCGGCGGTAGCCGTGAAAACCAGCGTTAGAGGCTCCTAACGCTGGTTTTAGGCTACCGCCGGTATTTGGAGTCAGTGATTAAAGGGTCTAACGCTCACTTTTCAGCCGCGACTTTTCCATACCGCAGATCCCCTTACGTCAATTGCGTATCCTATCTTTTCAATGGGATCTTTCTAACGCCGGTATTTAGAGTCGTTTCTGAAGTGAGCGTTAGACATCTAACGACAAAACTCCAGCCGCCTGAAAATAGCAGGAGTTAAGAGCTTTCTGGGCTAACGCCGGTTCATAAAGCTCTTAACTACTGTACCCTAAAGTACACTAACACCCATAAACTACCTATGTACCCCTAAACCGAGGTCCCCCCACATCGCCGCCACTCGATTAAATTTTTTTAACCCCTAATCTGCCGACCGCCACCTACGTTATACTTATGTACCCCTAATCTGCTGCCCCTAACCCCGCCGACCCCTATATTACATTTATTAACCCCTAATCTGCCCCCCACAACGTCGCCGCCAGCTACTTACAATAATTAACCCCTAATCTGCCGACCGCAAAGCGCCGCCACCTACGTTATCCTTATGTACCCCTAATCTGCTGCCCCTAACACCGCCGACCCCTATATTATTTATTAACCCCTAACCTGCCCCCCTCAACGTCGCCGCCAGCTACCTACACTTATTAACCCCTAATCTGCCGAGCGGAGCTCACCGCTACTATAATAAATGGATTAACCCCTAAAGCTAAGTCTAATCCTAACACTAACACCCCCCTAACTTAAATATAATTTAAATCTAACGAAATTAATTAACTCTTATTAAATAAATTATTCCTATTTAAAGCTAAATACTTACCTGTAAAATACATCCTAATATAGCTACAATATAAATTATAATTATATTGTAGCTATTTTAGGATTAATATTTATTTTACAGGCAACTTGGTAATTATTTTAACCAGGTACAATAGCTATTAAATAGTTAAGAACTATTTAATAGTTACCTAGTTAAAATAATAACAAAATTACCTGTAAAATAAGTCCTAACCTAAGTTATAATTAAACCTAACACTACCCTATCAATAAATAAATTAAATACAATTGCTATAAATAACTACAATTACATAAACTAACTAAAGTACAAAAAATAAAAAAGAACTAAGTTACAAAAAATAAAAAAATATTTACCAACATTATAAAAATATTACAACAATTTTAAACTAATTACACCTACTCTAAGCCCCCTAATAAAATAACAAAGACCCCCAAAATAAAAAATTCCCTACCCTATTCTAAATTAATAAATGTAAAAGCTCTTTTACCTTACCAGCCCTGAACAGGGCCCTTTGCGGGGCATGCCCCAAGAAAATCAGCTCTTTTGCCTGTAAAAAAAAACATACAATACCCCCCCCCAACATTACAACCCACCACCCACATACCCCTAATCTAACCCAAACCCCCCTTAAATAAACCTAACACTAAGCCCCTGAAGATCTTCCTACCTTGTCTTCACCATCCAGGTATCACCGATCCGTCCTGGCTCCAACATCTTCATCCAACCCAAGCGGGGGTTGGCGATCCATCATCCGGTGGCTGAAGAGGTCCAGAAGAGGCTCCAAAGTCTTCCTCCTATCCGGCAAGAAGAGGACATCCGGACCGGCAAACATCTTCTCCAAGCGGCATCTTCGATCTTCTTGCATCCGGTGCGGAGCGGGTCCATGTTGAAGCAGGCGACGCGGATCCATCCTCTTCTTCCGTTGTCTCCCGAAGAATGACGGTTCCTTTAAGGGACGTCATCCAAGATGGCGTCCCTTGAATTCCGATTGGCTGATAGGATTCTATCAGCCAATCGGAGTTCAATCCTATTGGCTGATCC
Organism: Bombina bombina; assembly: GCF_027579735.1. Lineage (NCBI taxonomy): Eukaryota > Metazoa > Chordata > Amphibia > Anura > Bombinatoridae > Bombina > Bombina bombina. The sequence continues at coordinate 178,826,319 of NC_069506.1, read as the reverse complement.
AATCAGCCAATCAGATTGTGCTCGCATTCTATTGGCTGATCGGAACAGCCAATAGAATGCGAGCTCAATCTGATTGGATGATTGGATCAGCCAATCGGATTGAACTTGATTCTGATTGGCTGATTCCATCAGCCAATCAGAATATTCCTACCTTAATTCCGATTGGCTGATAGAATCCTATCAGCCAATCGGAATTCAAGGGACGCCATTTTGGATGACGTCCCTTAAAGGAACCGTCATTCGTCGGGAGACAATGGAAGAAGAGGATGGATCCGCGTCGCCTGCTTCAACATGGACCCGCTCCGCACCGGATGCAAGAAGATCGAAGATGCCGCTTGGAGAAGATGTTTGCCGGTCCGGATGTCCTCTTCTTGCCGGATAGGAGGAAGACTTTGGAGCCTCTTCTGGACCTCTTCAGCCACCGGATGATGGATCGCCAACCCCCGCTTGGGTTGGATGAAGATGTTGGAGCCAGGACGGATCGGTGATACCTGGATGGTGAAGACAAGGTAGGAAGATCTTCAGGGGCTTAGTGTTAGGTTTATTTAAGGGGGGTTTGGGTTAGATTAGGGGTATGTGGGTGGTGGGTTGTAATGTTGGGGGGGGGGGGGTATTGTATGTTTTTTTTACAGGCAAAAGAGCTGATTTTCTTGGGGCATGCCCCGCAAAGGGCCCTGTTCAGGGCTGGTAAGGTAAAAGAGCTTTTAAATTTATTAATTTAGAATAGGGTAGGGCATTTTGTTATTTTGGGGGTCTTTGTTATTTTATTAGGGGGCTTAGAGTAGGTGTAATTAGTTTAAAATTGTTGTAATATTTTTCTTATGTTTGTAAATATTTTGTTATTTTTTGTAACTTAGTTCTTTTTTATTTTTTGTACTTTAGCTAGTTTATGTAATTGTAGTTATTTGTAGCAATTGTATTTAATTTATTTATTGATAGTGTAGTGTTAGGTTAATTGTAGGTAATTGTAGGTATTTTATTTAATTAATTTATTGATAGGGTAGTGTTAGGTTTAATTATAACTTAGGTTAGGATTTATTTTACAGGTAAATTTGTTATTATTTTAACTAGGTAACTATTAAATAGTTCTTAACTATTTAATAGCTATTGTACCTGGTTAAAATAATTACAAAGTTGCCTGTAAAATAAATATTAATCCTAAAATAGCTATAATATAATTATAATTTATATTGTATCTATATTAGGATTTATTTTACAGGTAAGTATTTAGCTTTAAATAGGAATAATTTATTTAATAAGAGTTAATTAATTTCGTTAGATTAAAATTATATTTAATTTAGGGGGGTGTTAGTGTTAGGGTTAGACTTAGCTTTAGGGGTTAATCCATTTATTATAGTAGCGATGAGCTCCGGTCGGCAGATTAGGGGTTAATAATTGAAGTTAGGTTTCGGCGATGTTAGGGAGGGCAGATTAGGGGTTAATACTATTTATGATAGGGTTAGTGAGGCGGATTAGGGGTTAATTAATTTATTATAGTAGCGCTCAGGTCCGCTCGGCAGATTAGGGGTTAATAAGTGTAGGCAGGTGTCGGCGACGTTGAGGGGGGCAGATTAGGGGTTAATAAATATAATACAGGGGTCGGCGGTGTTAGGGGCAGCAGATTAGGGGTACATAGGGATAACGTAGGTTACGGCGGTGTACGGAGCGGCAGATTAGGGGTTAATAATAATATGCAGGGGTCAGCGATAGCGGGGGCGGCAGAATAGGGGTTAATAAGTGTAAGGTTAGGGGTGTTTAGACTCGGGGTACATGTTAGAGTGTTAGGTGCAGACGTAGGAAGTGTTTCCCCATAGGAAACAATGGGGCTGCGTTAGGAGCTGAACGCGGCTTTTTTGCAGGTGTTAGGTTTTTTTTCAGCTCAAACAGCCCCATTGTTTCCTATGGGGGAATCGTGCACGAGCACGTTTTTGAGGCTGGCCGCGTCCGTAAGCAACTCTGGTATCGAGAGTTGCATTTGCGGTAAAAATGCTCTACGCTCCTTTTTTGGAGCCTAACGCAGCATTTGTTTGAACTCTCGATACCAGAGTTAAATTTATGGTGCGGCCAGAAAAAAGCCAGCGGAGCGTTAACAGCCCATCTACCGCCAAACTCCAAATCTAGGCCTAAGAGAATTAAGAAAATTTGATAATTGGAGTAAATTAGAAAGTTGCTTAAAATGTCATGCTCTATCTAAATCACAAAAGAAAAAAATTGGATTCAGTGTCTTTTTAAGGATTATTCCGGTGGAAAGTGTCAGGTGTGTGTAACATTTCTAACATACAAAGTTGCTATATACAATTTTTGTACCACAATTTGTAACATATGGATACGAAAATATCATATTATCTATCTATCCAGTTGCTTTTTAATATATTTATGTAGTGCTTGAATTTCTGACACAGTACCAATAAGCTGACCATTGCTTTAGAGCTGCTAATATTTTGTCTGTTTAATTTGTGTCTGTTGGCTTATTGATTTTTCTAATTTTTATTAGTGCTCGTTATTCATTTTTTAACTTTAATTGCTTGACCAGGTGGCATTTGTATATGTTTGTATATGTTACTACCTAAACTCATCCAAAATAGGCTTAGTGATTTTAGAGGCTTTTTACCTGTGAACAAAACCAATGTTCCACTGGGTACTTGTTAATATTTTGAAAAGTGTTGTCCTGGATTTATGAAGTCTTTTTTAGCTTTGGAATTTAACAAGTGAAAACTGTCCCTGTAAGTTTCAGGTGTATTTTACAGCAAAAGGAAGCAAAATAAATAATGACTGTACTGTAATATTGAAACATTGTATGCATTGTTGAAATGTTGATTTCAATGGTCCTTTTAGTATTAAAGGGACAGTCTAGTCAAAATTAAACATTCATGATTCAGATAGAGCATGCAATTTTAAAAAACTTTCCAATTTACTTCTATTATCTAATTTGCTCAATTCTTTAGATATCCTTTGTTGAAGAAATAGCAATGCACATGTGTGAGCCAATCACACAAGACCTCTATGTGCAGCAACCAATCAGCAGCTACTGAGCATATCTAGATATGCTTTTCAGCAAGTGATATCAAGAAAATGAAGCAAATTAGATAATAGAAGTAAATTAGAAAGTTGTTTAAAATGACATGCTCTTTCTAAAGCACAAAAGAAAAAAATTGGGTTTCATGTCCCTTTAAGGATTTGGATTATGATCAGAAAAACAGGACTGGCACCTGTTAAAGGGACAGTCTAGTGAAAATTAAACTTCAATGATTCAGATAGAGCAGGCAAATTAAAGCAACTTTCTAATGTACTTCTATTAGCATATTTTCTTTGTTCTCTTTTTATCTTTATTTGAAAAAGCAAGAATGTAAGCTTAGGAGTCAGCCCATTTTTGGTTCAGCCCCTGGGTAGCGCTTTCTGATTGGTGTCTAAACGTAGCCACCAATCAGCAAGCAGTACCCAGGTACTAAACCAAAAATGGGCTGGCTCCTTAGCTTACATTCAAATAAAGATACCAAGAGAAAAAATAAAAATTGATAACAGGAGTAAATTAGAAAGAATTGCTTAAAATTGCATGCTCTATCTGAATCATGAAAGTTAAATTTTGACTAGACTGTCCCTTTAAGTATAGGAAGATTTTTCACCAAACAGGTCTTGATAAAGAATGAAATGGCTCATTGTGATTGCGCTGACATTGAAAAGGGCTCATCTGCAGGCATTATGGCTAATAGTTATCAAACAAAGTTGTAGATCAACCCCTCTCACCTCTATGTGCTAAACCCCTGCAAAATGGCTAAATAAAAGTGTAACATTTGCTTGCCATACCCTACATGGCTGGTTATTGGCAGATACCTGTGTATGCTGCTCCCGATAGGTTCAGTAATCATATTCTGCTCAAGTGTGGCAATACACCTTTGCAAAATAAAAACACTCATAGTTTGCAATAAGCATTAGTTTAGTGAATAACATGCTCCAATACACATGAACATTTGCTATTAGACTAACAATATCCCTTTAACTTTATACCATATATCATGAACTTATGGTTATCACAAACCACTTTACCTCAATATACATTCTACCACAATTAATGCATTTTAGCAAGCATTGGCAATTTGTAAACCTGACTCACCAGACCTCAATTTCCTCACTTTGAATAATTTAACCACTAACTGAAATACACACACATATATGTGTTAGCGTGTCTGCACCTAGGTAATGGTTCTACTGGAGAACAAAAAATAAAAGTCTCTGTGGGGAAAGTGGAGTACAGATAGCATGGAGACGGGTTTACAGAGGTTTTGTGGTTTTACAGCAGATATTCATCACTGACATAAAGTAAACTGAAACTTGCTATAGTGGAGCCCCAGGGGAACTATTGCAGTGGGTCCATTTGAATCCATACAAATGTTCCTTTGGGAGAAATGACCTTATTTAAAGGGGCACTTTTCGATTTTCATTAGATCATTTTTTTATAAACACATTCAACTGCATTATTATTATTATCGGTTATTTGTAGAGCGCCAACAGATTCTGCAGCGCTATAAACAAAGGGGGAGTACAACAAAACAATTATAGGGATCATGTGGGTAGAGGACCCTGCCAAGAGTAGCAATGGAGGAGTGGAACTGGTATAAAGTAAGGTTAGCATAGGTTGTATGCATCCCTGAACAGTAAAGTCTTTAGGGAGCGCTTGAAACTTTCAAAACTAGGGGAGAGTCTTGTGGAGCGAGGCAGAAAGTTCCACAAGATGGGAGCCAGTCTGGAGAAGTCCTTTAAACGGGAATGTGATGAGGTAACCAGAGAGGAGGCGAGTAGGAGGTCATGAGCAGAGCAAAGGGGACGGGAGGGAGAGTATCTGGAGACAAGGTCTGAGATATAGTGGGGAGCAGTGCAGTTGAAGGCTTTGTATGTCAGAGTGAGAATTTTGTGTCTGAATCTAGAGGCAAGAGGAAGCCAGTGAAGGGATTGGCAGAGAGGTGCAGCAGATGTAGAGCGACGTGTAAGGAAGATGAGTCTGGCAGAGGCATTCATTATGGATTGTAAAGGAGCTAGGCGGCAGGTGGGGAGACCAGAGAGGACACAGTTGCAGTAATCAAGGTGGGAAAGAATGAGAGAGTGGATTCAAATCTTAGTTGTATCTTGTGTAAGGAAGTGTCTAATTTTAGAGATGTTTTTAAGGTGGAGCGCAGTCTTTAGCCAAGGACTGAATGTGAGGAGTGAGAGAAAGATCTGAGTCAAATGTGACGCAAAGACATCGGACATGCGGGGTAGGGGTAATGATGTAGTTGTCAACAGTTAGAGAGAGATTGGGGTGGAAAGAGAAGTGGCCTTTTGATTTTGCTGTAAGTAGGTTGTTGGTAACCTTAACAATAGCTGTCTCTGTGGAGTGATGGGGACGAAATCCAGATTGCAGTGGGTCAAGAAGAAAGTTTAACGTAAGGAAATGGGATAGGCGTGCATAAATTAGTTTTTCGAGAAGCTTTGAGGCAAGAGGGAGGAGGGAAATAGGGCGGTAGTTGGATGGGGAGGTAGGATCAAGGGGAGGTAGGATCAAGGGAAGGTTTTTTGAGGATAGGTGTGACCAGTACATGTTTCAGCGATGAGGGAAATATAAGGCATTAACTGCATTAATTTAACATGAGTTGAACCCTTAAAAAAAAGGTTAAAAACATATAGCCACAGATGCACTACTGGATCATCCCCATTCTGCTCCAGACAAAAATACATCCAGTGATTAGAGTATATTCATGTATGCTTATTTCTGATTGGCTCACCACCTTTATTGTCATCAAAAGTAGCACTGGAGCATACCTTTGATTAAATCCGCTATCAAAATAAAGCATTTTATTTTTGCTCTGGAATGCCTTATAAGACAAAGCTTCACCTAAATGTGATATGACTGTAGTTTAATATATTCTGTATGACCAGTAGTCTAAATATCTCTCTAAAAGGTTAAATCCAATCCCAGTTATACTACTGTCAGTAACTACAAAAATATCAAATACATTGAATTTAGTTGTTAGTAAAACTAGCATTTGATATAGCCTAAAAACAGGATTGTTAAGCAGGTTTTCAAAACCATTATAAGCATAGAGAGTTTGCTCTAAAGTAACTAACATCATTCCTTGCTAATATTGGTGGCTAAATCTTGCAAATGGGATACAGTTTTTCACTTTAACAGTTTAAAATAAAAGCTCTCCTATCTTTGCCTGCTCTTTTCCACAGTACCCCAAGGCATGACTCACAAGCAAATCTCTCAATCTGGAAGAAATTACACGAAAAAAGTTTCAGGAAATTCCAACAATAGTCTGGAGGGCAAGGGTCGCCAAATTTGTTTAGGAATCTATACAATTTCCTCTATACATCCATGTGATTTCAAATCACATGGATGCATAGAGGATTTCCATGTATTTTTTTTCTTGCTCACTCATATATTGTTATTGAATGTAGCATACAGACAGATATTATAATTAGATATTTCTTCATATAATTGTACCATGTTTTGATCTTTGTTTTTCACACACGCTGCCAGCTTCAACAAAAAGTTGGGAAACATTGGGATATATGACGTCACTCCACCCCTTTAACTCCATATGTCCTGGCAGTGAAGGGGGAGGAGAAGAAGTCACTTGGCTCAATTCATGCGGAGCGTGGCTTGCATTTCCGCTCGGTACTGTACTCCTGCTCCTAGTCATACAGCAGATTAGAGAGGTTCGGGGCAAACTGGTCACAAGGATGATCCCTGAATGATTAACTCAGCATCAGGTAAGGCAGCATGGATAAGCACTGATTGTGTATAACAGCAGCACTAATAGGTTGTAATTCAAATATCAGAGCACACATTATTTGGTACGATATATATATATATATATATATATATATATATATATATATATATATATATATATATATATAATTGGAGCTCATGTTCAGCAAGGCTGCAGCATATTTCACATGAATAAGAGATACAAATGGTTGCTTTGAAGAAGGAATATATATTTAATCTAAATAAGAAAGGCGCCATTACTTATTGCAATACACGTTCGTTTGAGATATTATTATGTGTATACAAAAGCTGTGTTAGTAATGACATTACTGTGTACATTATACGCTGTATGGATCCACTATTTCTGATCAAACAATGGTTAGTCCAGGTTTTCAAATTGTGTATTAGCGTTTTGTGATGGGGGTTGGGGTAAATACAAATGAATTTATTCATTGTTCTATTTGATAGCCCGTACAGATATAAAGAGTGATCCCTGCAGCCCCCGCCCCGAGAGCTTTTCTAACACCAAGATCAGGAAGGAGAGGGATCCCAGGCGCCTCTGCTGGATGACATACAACACCCACTGAAGGGGACTCACAAAGCACAGCCAGGCTGCATTGGATACAACTCCTCTCTTCAGTTGGAACCTACAGTCAGCCACCCCCCTATTCTTCAGGGTGGATTTTAAATTAGGTGGTTTTTGCAATATTACGAAGCAGCCGTCTGTTACTGGACTTTGGATTACAAAATATAGATTGTTCCATTTGATTTAACCAGTTACTGGGCTGCAAGAAACTTTGCTTAGAGGATCCAAGTTAAAGGTGAGTTGAATCTTTCATGAAGGAGTTAATTTAAAGTCAAAGGTTGTAAAAACCTAAGACTACTAAAAAAATATAATATTGTTTGGTCGCACAGTATTTATTAACCTCTTGGGTAACGGAGAGGGCTGGTTACAGTCTCTGACAGCCCCTAGACGTAGCATATTGTAAACGCTGTGGGTCAGCGGTCCCTTAGCTATTGAGGTTCCTTGGTTACATTTATTTATTCTTATAGTATTACAATCAACACCTTAATTTAGTGTGTACATGGCTAGATCTAAGTGTTCTATTGCTTGATTGGAGGTTTGTACTCTAGGGTAAGGAGAGTTCTGATCCAGCAGACATTAACCGACCTCGCCCAGCGTGTCTGTATTTTATAGACCTTTTTTGACAAGGCACATTGAGGGCCACGTCTTGCATTCATTTCCCTGCCTTATTGTTCAATAGTACTAATTGTCAGACCGTATGATGGGCGGCTTTGTGCTAAAGCTAGGGGGCTTCCTGGAGACTTGGAGGGGCCTCAGAGAGGGAGAGCAGGAGATCATTAGCACAGGAAATGCTGACGCGTGGTGCTGGGATAGAACAAGGCATGGCTGGGGTTTTATGATCTGTAATGAGTAACTGTTTGTTTTTGCCCACGTCTTTAAATCTATCGTTTGTGCAATGTAATATATCCCCAGTATGGTCCTTATTCACTGAATTTAGCCAAGATTTCCTGTGTGTGCCGACTTCATGGAGTAACACATACCCGTATCAGATAAATAATTCATAGAGCCAGCCATAAGACAAATATTTCCAGTACCAGTTAAACTATTGACCTGAATTGCTAAAAAAGCGATACAATGCTGTAAACATAAGCAATAATGCTCATTTCCCCCCTCATATTAGGGATCATATCCTGGAAATATAAATAGGTCAATTAAATTCTCAAACACATATGCTCACACTGTGCTTTTGTACAGTGACTGCACATTATTGTGAATGTCTTAAGTGCATTCAACTAAAGCAAAATAATCTAAAAGAGCATTACATTTTTTTTTCTGGCAAAGTGACCATTTATGGCCATTATTTGATATTAACAGAAAATGCATGTTTGTGCACAGCCCATTCATTCCCAGGGACAGTTGCTAACTTGATGTTAAAGGGACAGTCAACTCCAAAATGTTTAAAAATATAGATAATCCCTTTTCATTACCCATTTCCCAGTTTTGCACAGCTAACATGGTTATAATAATATACCTTTTACCTCTGTGATTACCTTGTATCTAAGCTTCTTTTGACAGCCCCTTGATCACATGGCTATTTATCTATTGTCTTGATTTTTAGCCAATTAGTGCAGTGTCAGGCAACACTCCACAGGAGAGAGCACACTGTTATCTATATGCCACACATGAATTAGCAGTCTCTTGTTGTGAAAAGCTATTACAAAAGCATGTGATAAGAGGCTGTCTGCAGTGGCATAGAAACAGGCAGAAATATATACGTTAAGATGTTATAAAGTGTATTAATATAATGTTGGTTGTGGGGGATTGGTAGAAAAGTAATTATCTAGCTTTTTAAACAATAACAATTTTAGTGTAGACTGTCCATTTAATTGCACCTCCCAAAGACACATTGGTGGACAACATTACTTAAAGAGACAGTAAAGTTAAAATTAAACTGTGATTCAGATATATCCTGCTATATTATCTTTCTAAAGTACTTCTGTTATCAATTTTGCTTTTGTTCTCTTGGTTTTCTTACCTAGGTAGGCTCAAGGAGCAGCAGTGCATACTGGGTACTAGCTGGCGATTGACTGCACATATATACCTCTTGTCTTTGGCTCTCCTGATGTGTTCCTCTAGCTCTCACTGTTGCTCCTGAACCTACATAAATTTACTCTCCAATAAAGGAAACTAAGAGAGTAATGCAAATAGAAGTATATTGGGATGTTTACATTTGCAGTATCTGAAGCATGAACATTCTATTTGTACTTTAATATCCCTTTTAAATAGGGATGCACCGATACTAGTATCGGTACCGATACCAAGTATTTGCATGAGTACTTGTACTCGTGCAAATGCACCGCTACTTAAACCGATACCTCCACTTCCTACCCATATGTTATCTTGTGGTGTTTTTTTTTTTTTTTCAAACTGCATGTTCCCATTTCATTTTAAACTGGAGTGGAGACTAAACTAAAAATTGTTTACTATTGTTCTGCCAATACAAATTGCTGTTATTTGTATTATTGTAGGAGAGATCGCTGTACCTCGTTCAGACAAACCCCTGAAGTACTGGGCAGTTAATAAACTGAGATTTCCAGCTCTGGCTAAAATTACCCAAAAATATCTTTCTGCCCCATGCAGTAGTGTGGAAAGTGAAAGACTGTTCAACATAGAGTCGAACCTCCATACAAATATCAGATTGATGTTATATAACAGCCCTACAACCCAATTGTATCACCCCTTTAAATTTAATATTTTATTGTAATATTTTTTTATTTATAAACATGTTCAGTGAACTTTATTATTTCATAATGTCTTTTGAATTACAGTCCTTTATAATTATAAAGAAGGAATCTTAAATAATTAGTCTGTATTGTGCTTGGTAAACTGACACATGACATTAAAAAAAAAAACAAAGTATCAGTAATTGTTATCGGCGAGTATTTGAAAACAAGTATCGGTACTTGTACTCAGTCATAAAAAAATTGTATCAGTGCAACCCTACCTTTTAAACTATAATGTAAAAATCTGTTTTAGGTGCCAGTACATAAATTACACTGTTTACTTGTATATTGTATTCTGTTTCAATCATTCACATAGTCTATTGTAGCTAATTGGACAGACATAATTACAGTGTTAACTTTATCTCCTTGGTAAAATGTAGTTTAGTGAGGGGAACATTATCACTGATAAATCTAGGCCATAGTGTGTGGCACAGTAATACTATAATCGTATTAACATATTAGCCCTTAGGCTTGTGTCACCACCTGGCCTCTGATCAACCTGTGATGTCCCTCCAGCCAGGCTTTGAAATAGAGATGGTTAGTTATACTTTCTGTGAGTCTATGCACTGAATAACTTCAGCAATACCAAGGAACAAATGGTAGCTGCTTTTGTCTGTAAACCTTACATAGGTGTGAGAAGAGTCCTGCCTAAGATAAAGGGTATGAAACAGTGATCCAGTAGGTGAACTGTTATGGAACAAAAACACATCGGCTGTGTGCTTTTCATTTTCTGAAAGGGACATTTAAATGTGGAAATGATCTGCTCTGTGTTTAGCCTCTTTGAGCAGAAAATGGTCAGTAATTGGCAGGGAAGAGAGACTGCCAATCCTATGTCCAGCTATGTCCTCCTAATAAGGCATTACCTTTGTGTTTAACTAACTTTTTTTCTTTTTTTTTAAGCAGGAATTTAATGCATAGTTATTTTGAGTCAGTAATACTCTATCGAATAAGGGATGGCAACTTTTGTATTATAATGTAACTCTAAATTGTCCTAAAAAGTGGGCCATCAAGTTGACAAAAGCATGCAACGAACAAGGGTTTGACACATCTATTTAATATTTAGGAGCCGCCCAAAATGCAGGGAAGCTAGCTACGTCACTTCTTTAGGAGCCAATAGTTTTTAAAGGGAGTATATGTCTCTATGAGTTTGTAAATTTTACAAACAGGGCTCCCATGTTTTTTTTTTCAAGGTCTCCAGGAAATGTGTATCTTCTACAGATTTCTGATGAACTTTACTTACTTCAAGCATCAAATGCATCTTACTTCAACCACACTGTAGTCTTATGATAAGGAGCCATCTTTTTTTTTTTTCCTCCCCTTGTAATTAAAATATATAAAGACTTCCCTCCAAGAGAAAAGTCGGAGAGTAGCAGGGGTTGAACTATGTATAACAGTATCTGGTTTATCAATATTCTGTACAGCAATATATCTAATCTATACCCAAGATCTGCTTATGTGTAGATTATACACGTGGTTTTGGCATTAGATTAAATCTGATTAATTTCTTCAAAATTAGTGCTATTTCAACTGAATGCAGCACTTCTAAGAAGAATTACTAAGCACGCAATAGGAATCTTTGGGTACCCTATGACCTTTAAGGATAAGTATAGTTTTTAAGGCTTGTTTAGAGTACTGTTATCAGGAGACATCTGAGATTTCAAGTAAAGTAGTGCTAAGAGATCACAAGTAGGCTAATTATAGGGCACACACAGATCACTTTATAAAAGGTGTTATTAAACCGGAAAAAGGCTGTTTGTAATCTTACTCAGGTTTAACTATTGTTGTGTGTGATGGGAGGGTATTGTGAGGGAAACCAGTGACTTTCTGAGCATTCACCGGACTTCATATAAAAATTTAGCCTTTATTAAAAAAATTCCCAACACTGCGGCGCACGGAGTAGGGCCATGTGCGCATGTCCATTGCAAAGTACGGCCCATAGAATCCTGCGACCCGTTGTTCGCAAGTAAATCTCCTTAAACAGCTGTTTGTAGGAGGTTGGTCCTCTTGCGCATGCGCATTCTGCGCCACAACGCTCCAACAGCGGATAATACGTCACCGCAAGTGACATGGTATACACATTCCTCAGGTATACCATTTACTTTAGAACACCGGTATCTGAAAGAATTGCTGCATATGTGCAAAAAACATTAGCAGTGGAATGCAGTGAAAGCCAGATTTCAACTTAGTGGCATCCATGACTAGAGAGAGGCAGGAAATATCCTCAGTACTTTGCTTATTAAATGTTTAGTATTTAGTGTCCCTTTTGATTGGCGAAACTTCTTGATTTTCTATGTAACTGTCCATTAAAGGGACAGTAAACACCTTGAGATTTTAATATAACCTTTTTAATTATGCACAGTAAAACACGTTTGCAATATACTTTATTTTATTTTTTTTTATTTTTTTTTACCTCATTTCCTGTCATTTTAACCCCTTAGTGACCAGACCATTTTTAAATTTTCTTACCGTTTGGGACCAGGGTTATTTTTACATTTCTGCAGTGTTTGTGTGTTAGCTGTAATTTTCCTCTTACTCATTTACTGTACCCACACATATTCCGTTTTTCTCGCCATTAAATTTACTTTCTAAAGATACCATTATTTTCATCATATCTTATAATTTACTATATAAAATATGATGAAAAAATGGAAAAAAAAACACACTTTTTCTAACTTTGACCACCAAAATCTGTTACACATCGACAACTACCAAAAAACACCCATGCTAAATAGTTTCTAAATTTTATCCTGAGCTTAGAAATACCCAATGTTTACATGTACTTTGCTTTTTTATAGGGCAATAAGTACAAATAGCACTTTGCTTTTTCCAATCCATTTTTTTTTTTCTTCAAAATTAGTGATAGTTGCATTGAAACACTGATATCTGTCAGGAATCCCTGAATATCCCTTGACATGTATATCCTATTTTTTTTTTTTTAAAGTACACAACCCACAAGTATTGATCTAGGCCCAAAAAAAAAAAATCGTTAACTTTTTCACAAACTTTAGGTTTCTCACTGAAATTATTTACAAACAGCTTGTGCAATTATGGCACAAATGGTTGTAAATGCTTCTCTGCTATCCCCTTTGTTCAGAAATAGCAGACATTTATGACTTTGGCATTACTTTTTGGTAATTAGAATGCCGCTGCGCACAACACTTGTGTTATGCCCAAATGCCCAGTAGTTAAGGCGTTAATTAGGTAGCTTGTAGGGTTAATTTTAGCTTTAGTGTAGAGCTCCCACCTGACATATCCCACCCTCTAATCCCTCCTTGACCCCCCTAAAAATAGTTCTCTTCCCTTCCCCACCTCTCAATTGTCAGGTGCTAGGCACGTCCTTGGCCATTAACTGACACTTTTTGTAGGATGTGCTTGGCACGTCCTTGGTCGTTAAGGGGTTAAAGTGATGCATTTCACAAACACTAGGATTCACCAAGTGTAACAAATGAAGGGGGCTTTCAGTCATGACGTATAAAGTACTTCATGCTGAAAGTTCCTTTATTTGTCTGCTGCGCTCAGTGCCTCAGGCCGCCTCTAGCAGAACGCAATTTTGTCAATGAGGTGACATTTCCACCTCTTAGCCAATAGCCGTGCAGCCCAGCTGGCATTATGCTGTATAGCTAGAACTCTATTGGCTAAGATCACCTCACTGCAAAATAGCGGCCTGAGACGCTCAGCGTGGCGAACGGTGCAGACATGTAAAGGAACTTTCGGCATGAAGTATTTTATACTTCATGACTGCAAGTCTCCTTTATTTTGTTGCACTGGTAAATCGCTAGGATTTACCATCACTTACAGGGACACTCAGGTTAAATTAAATTTTCATGATTCAGATACAGCATGTAATTTTAAACAACTTTCCAATTTACTTCCATTAAAAAAAATGTGCACAGTCTTTTATATTTACAATTTTTGAGTCACCAGATCCTACTGAGCATGTGCAAGAATTCAGACTATACGTATATGCATTTGTGATTGGCTGATTGCTATCACATGGTACAAGGGGAGTGGAAATATACATAACTTTAAAATTTGTTTAAAAATAATCTACTACTCATTTGAAGTTCAGACTAAGTGCTATTGCATTGTCTTATCTTGCATTTGATGATTATGCAAATCTAATGTGTTGACAGGTCCTTATGAAAATAGTGATTTTTTTTTTTTTTTTTTTTTTTTTAAGTTCTAGTAACTCCTGTGCACACGGCAGGCTTCATAAGCCTAACCCTGTCACATATCTGTCCCTAATTGGCTTTAGGAGGGATAAGAGCTGCAAAACAAATAATGTTCTGCTAACACAGGGATTGTTGCCCATCTGTGTGTACTCCAAAAAGTCAAAATCATACAAGTGACAAGCTATTTAAAAAACACTTATGCAGATATTATAGTGCTAATCCATTAAAAAAAGGTCACCTTAGGTGGTAATTTATTACAAGAAAGCAGAACAGTCTTGTAATTTATAAAGTGTTTACTGCCCATTTTTAATCTTATCTCAATGTTAGAAATTTATGTTATATGAAGTTATCTTATGGAAATTGACAGAGTATTTACACATCAATACAATGTTAATATAGTCCAGAAGTCCTTCCGGTATGCAGCCACATCTACCTTATTAAACCCCCCACTTTTTTCACAAAACAAAATTGATGTGATGAGCTTATTGAGATCATCTTACAGTTAATGCATTTTAAACGCTGCATACATATAGAATATATATGTCAAAGGAAGAAATAGGCGATCCTTTTGCTGATAAAAATAAAAATCCACTTTATTAGCTTAAAACAAAATTATAATTGTGTGCAAGACAAGAGCGGTCTTGCGCGTTTCGGCTAAACGGTTGTGCTGTGATCATAGACCATGCCTTCTGTCCTAACACCTGTGGTATTTAACACCCAGGTAGTTAATTAGCACTACTCCCACTTAACACTTTACTCACTGCAATCCTACATATACAAAAAACTTAAACACACGTATTACATCACTCATAATGCATATTGATTAAACAACTTAGCAAAAAGCTATTTTATTCTATCTGTTTTAACAATATAGATATACTATCCCTGCTGCATGTATATCTCGGGCAGCATATCTAGGTATTTAGACCATATGCAGTATATGGTGCAACCAGATGTATATAGATTTTAACTAGAACAAAATTTATAGAGTTTATAACATATATAATTCTATTGAATAATATATTTCCTTGTTTATATATGGTTCACTTAGTATTCTTTAATTAAATTTATACTTTGTAAGGTAAAACCTTGTAGTAAAAATATGCGTTAAACTAAATTTTATTATCACTTAGCTTATCTATCTATCTATCTATCTATCTATCTATCTATCTATCACACTTTTTGTCATAGTTTTACAATTTTACTCAACTAGCTTTACAAAATATAATTATAAGGATAACACTTAAAAAAACATAAATTATGTTATTAAAATGCTAGCCACCTGTAGACCATACAGTTTCTATTTCTTGGACTTAATCTTCTAATTTTATATACTCTTTACCCGTTTACATTGTAGAGCTACCTTTAGAAGTTGTAAGGGATAGTATTTGATTGGAGTAAGCCTTAAGACTTTTATTACAGTTGTTCAACCCTATAAAGGGGCTTATATATGCAGTGTTGTGTGTGCACATCTATATACACCTTAGCAGTGTTGTACTTAAACTATCAGCAATCTCTGGATCTAATATTCTAGAACAGGGGTGGGCAGACCTTTGCAAGGCAAGGGCTTCTCTAATTTTATTCCAAGTGACGTGGTCACCTAACTAAAAAAAAAAAAAAACACCAGTCGCTGGCTGAAAATTGTATTTTTGCCACAAATAGGACCTGAATTGTATTTTTGCCAAAAATAGGACCTGCTGGCTGAAAATTGTTTTTTTTTTTTCCACAAATAATACAGCTTTAAAAATCAGCGGCAGTCTTTAATAATTAATACAGCCGTGTTCTTTACTTTCTGCGAGAGCATTCTCTTTAGGGCTGCAACAACTAATCGGTAAGATTGATCATAAAAATAGTTGTCAAAGAATGTCATTATCAATTAGGTGGTCAGCGATTAGTTGGTTATTGCACAGCACCAGCTGCTTCAATCCAATGAACTCCTGCACATGGTATTGTGCAAACATTTTTATTTATTATTATTTTTTCTATCTGATTAATCGGATAATTATTGTCGATTAATCGGATAGAAAAAAGATTAAAAAAATAAATAAATTAAATTTTTTTTGCACAATCTTAGTTGCAGTAGATCGTCAGATTAAAGCAGCTGGTGCTGTGCAACTGACCAACTAATCGCTGACCACCTAATTGATAATGAGATTTGTTGACAACTATTTTTATGATCAAAACTTACCGATTAGTTGTTGCAGCCCTAATTCTCTTTACATCACGGTGGGACCATCAAGCAACCTTATCTGTGTACCGCGCCTGCGTATGAATAAGTAGTCTCACAATCAAGATGGCTCGAATCTAGGGCTAGCGGAGTAGTCAAGCCTGGAACACATGGGAAACCCACAGCTCAGGTACAACGATGACAATGAACTATTCTCAGCCAATCATAGACAGACTCATTCTACAAAGTAATTTTATTGGCTGGACACCATGTCGGGTCCTGTTGGCTGCTCTCCATCCGTCCGCTACTAGCTGAAGACTACTACAAATAGTTGTGACAGCGGCAGGACCTGCAGGTTCTGTACCACCTTACACAGCAACCAGAGACTGGTATAGTAGCAACAGCACTGACCTGCACAATTTGGTGACAACAAATTCTGGGGCAGAAATCTGCAAAAATTAGCACAAAGTATTGCTAATATTAGTGTGTCTGAAAGTATCAGAGAGCAGCATAAAAGCCTGGTACAGAGTAAGTAAAAGAACCTGGGGGGAGTAACAGACCCTGGGGAAAAAAACAACACCAGACCATTCACCCAGCATAGCCGGGTGACGGAGGAGAGAACTAGAAAGTATCAGCAGAATATCGGACAGAGCAGGACCTGGAACTGCCAAACCTAGGGATACCGAGCAGCATCTCAGCCTGGCGCATGAAGAGTCGGTAAAAGTAGGATAATTTGGGACAGGCAGTAACCAAAGCTGGGGCAGCGAATTCAGTTACAGCCGCGTCGTGCATGCTAAAGTACACATACCGCCATAATAGACTCAAAACCGATTTCAAAAGTCTGCATAAGAGAAACATTTCTCATACATCTACGGTGGCAAAGCTCTTCACTCAGAATCTAGATGTGTGAGAAGTGTTTCTCTTATTATGCAGATTTTTGAAAACATCCAGGCGGTCACCTCAAAATTCACTCGCGGTCCACTGGTAGACCACGATCTACCTCTTGCCCACCCCTGTTCTAGAACCAGCAATTGATATGTTCTGAATTAAAGGGACATTATACACATTTTTTCTTTGCATAAATGTTTTGTAGATGATCTATTTATATAGCCCATAAATTTTTTTTTTTTTTTTAAATAAATGTATAGTTTTGCTTATTTTTAAATAACATTGCTCTGATATTCAGACTCCTAACCAAGCCCCAAAGTTTTATGAGAATACCGTCGGCTACCTTCTCCAGCTTGCTCCTGTTTGTGTAAAGGGTCTTTTCATATGCAAAAGAAGGGGGAGGGGGAAGAGTGTCTTATTTGCCACTTGCAGTGGGCTTTCCAGCTACCTTTTCAACAGAGCCAAACTGACCGCTTCTAAGTAAATTTTTAAACAGTTTTATACTGGATGTTTATATCAGTATCTGTGTATCTTACTCTTTATAGTAGTGTCTATTACATGCAGTTATATGAAAAGGAGTGTATACTGTCCCTTTAAATCTAAGAGGCACCAGAGTCTTTAGCTTGAAGATCCAGTATGCATCTTGTCTTTTCAACTGCCTCCTGTGGTTTTCTTTTCTCTTCAATTGCATTCGATCTAAAGTATATCTACTATAGACAGTCTTAAGGCTAGCCCTGGATTGTATACCTCCTAAACATATGTGTATATGACTATAAAGAGCACAGACTGCGAACACTTGCTTACTGGATATAGAATATATATCAGGTATGTGCATTCGGATCCTTCGTGAGGATCCAAATATGGAAGTAAGCAGCCACACGTTCCCTTTAGATATTTTTGAACAGATCTTAAAGTGGGGATCTTTTACAGGAATCAATCTGGCTGGGAAAATTATTAGAAGGGAACATGTGGCTGCTTACTTCCGTATTCGGATTCTCGCAAAGGATCTGAATGCCACATCCCCTAGTAAATTATACATACATACCTATACACACACGTGTGTGTAAATGTATATATGTATATGCCCGGCCTTATCAATAGACAAGGGGGTGAAACGCGCATCGGCATCAGCTGACTGGATCGCGTGGCATTGTGTACCTCCCACAGCACCGCTTGAACACGGATCGGTCTTTCTACAGCATGAAATTGGAAAAGTACTTGTTTGTTCGGCACTAATGGATGCCTGTTCCAGCAGCAGCTTTGGAAGGAAGGTGTAGTATACAAGTAGTACACCCTTGCTAGTGCCTTAAATACTTGGCATCTTCCTTAGCACAAAGTTTATAGTGCTTATGTTCACAGTTGAAAAATTGCAGTTTGGCGACGCCTGTCAAGGTTTTTTTTTTTTTTTTTTTTTTAGAACACACAATCTGCTCTATAGTTTAAAAGAGAACGTTGCGTGCCTATTTGGTTGCATCTTTTGGCACATTAATTTGCATGGAACTTGTTTCAGATGTCCACCGGACTCTCTCTACTAGCAATGCTTGTCTCCGTATGTTAGAGCTAACTAACCATCTGTGCAACTTTGTTGTTCCTTGTCTGCATAATATAACTGTTCTGCATAAAGTGAATGATCCGACAACTTAGATCCCATATAACACTACCTGCCCAGGTTATACCTCGCATACATTTTTCACGGGGTTCTGTGTGCAGCAGGGTGTATGTAGTTGACTGGATTATTATGCTGCCATAACCCTATTGCTATTTTTCTTGCTCTGATTATCTGCATATCACATTTACTTTGTCATTTTTGTTTTTTGTAAACATTTCCATGCTTACAACTTTGCTTAAAAAAGAATGTATTACTGATAACTTAGATCCCTTTCCTGAATCCTGCCCAGGATATACCTCCATACTGGAACGTGGGGGTTCTGTGAACAGCTGGGTGAAGTTATCTAGAATACATTTCTATGCATATAATGACTTTATTGCATGTGCATATCAATACAGGTACCTTGGTTCACACTGACCGGTCAGGTCCATTTGTTTATTTATTTTTATATATATATATATATATATATATATATATATATATATATATATATATATATATATATATATATATATATATATATATATATATTTTTTTATCTATCTATATCTCTCTGGTGTCTCTCTCTGGTGTCTCTCTCTCTCTATTTCTTTGCTTTTTAGCAAGTAATCTGATTTACAACAGTTTGGCCTACACATTTAAAATATACTATTATTTATTAGCACATCCCTTTGGGGGGATGCAGTGTGTCTGAGAATTCAATTGCTATACTAATAAATTATTACTATGTTCACTTTAAAATGGAACGGTGTTTTCTTGCTGTAAAACAGTGCTGAAATCCCTGTCTTTTATGAAACAAGTATTTTCTTGTTTCTTTCTAAAGTATTTATTTGATACATTATTCATAAGGGTCTGCACCATTAGCCGTAACTGGCGTCTATCTTTAGGGGCAATGTCTACAATACATTTCCCCTCTTTGTAGCTCCTGTACCTAGCATATGCTTCCCACTTTGTTTTTTGCTTGAATTGATATATTGATAGAGATATAAATTATTATTATTATTTATATATTTGTTTAGTAGCAACTGTATGGTCTAACTTTCATTACATCCCATTTTAATTTTTTTAACAATGAGCATTGTTATATCCTTTATTTTGGGTAGATGCTTGTGCTTTTGCCAGATGATGTTTCTATTAACACGATATGGCATTCGGGCCACCTCCTATTTCCTGTTTCATTTAAATTGTTTGCATGCTCAATAAGTTACAGTTCAACCTTAAGCTCCATATAAGTCTCTGCAGAAACAATTAAACTTGTTCAACAGGTTCCAGACGTCATTTTCACTTGCTTTCGCTTGCTCCTGTCCTTTGTTTAGCATTTAGCATTGACGTGGTAGAATTACCTTGGTTGCTGTCAGCACAACCCGATACAGATATAATTGCATACTTCTACTCTGTTAAAGGGGTATTAACCTGTTCTTAAAAACTATTTAATACTACCATGTTTGAATTGATGGAAAAGTTGGTTACCAAACAATAGAAAAACTTAAAGGGATATGAAACATGATTCAGATAGAGGGGCCAAATTATCGATTGGCGGGCGGACATGATTCGCTGTACTGAATCATGTCTACCTGACATTGTTAAATGCCGACCGCATACGCGGTCGGTATTTAACATTGCATAAGCAGTTATGGTGAACTGCTTGTGCAATGCCGCCCCCTTCAAATTTGTGGCCAATCGGCCGCTAGCAGGGGGTGTCAATCAGCCTGATCGTATGCAATTGGGCGGATTGATGTCCACAGCCTCGGAGGCGGCGGATGAGTTAAGAAGCAGCGGTCTCAAGACCGCTGCATCTTAACTCCTGTTTCTGGACCGCTGGCACTTTTTTTTTTTTTTTTTTTTTTTTTTTTTCTTTCTTTGTTCTCTTGGGGGTATGTGTATGTATGTACTGTATGTATATTTAAAAGCTGAGATGTAAGCTTAGGCCCACTTCTAGAGCACTATATGGCAGCAATTTGTAAGAATGCTAATCATTTGGCACTATTTCCTGCCATGTAGTGCTCCTAGGTATCTCTTCAACACAGAAGATTATCATGGGAACCAAGCAAATTTGATGATAGAAGGAAACTTTAAAAATGGTATTCTGTCTTTAAGACACATTATTTAAAATTTTCCTGTTTTGACCATTTAACCCAAAGAAAATACAAAATTCCCGAGTGTGTTCACCCCCTCAAGATGACAAAAAGGACTAGACAATCTATCAGTGACATTGCTCACTGTTCCAATAGTTGTAGGCAATATTCTACAGATTGTAGAACCCGAGTTACATAATTTAATTTTTCTTCCTGTTTTTGGAGTGTGGGAAATATTTTAAGAGCAATAGGTGTTGTGCAATTAAAGAAATAGTCTAGTCAAAATTTAACTTTCATGATTCTGATAGAGCCGTCAATATTAAAGTGCCATAAAACAGGTTGAGATCTGTGCATATCCTAAAAGGGCTAATTAATTAAAACGTTTGCATAAAAAATGTTAAATTGCTGGCAAGTATTTTAAAATAATTTTCAAATATAAGCAAAATGAATTACATAGCTAAGCTGACTTGAGCAGCCAACTCCACCCACCCCCCTTATCAGTGTTTAGACACAGGCATTGTATTTCAACTGAGTTCACAGATTCTAGGCATGCTCCAGCAGATAATCCCTATGCATTTTTGCATTCTACTAAAACCACAATAGATATAGATACAGCCATATAAGGAATTGTGTGGGGGGAGTTAGAGCTTTACAATTCAGAAACTAAAAAGAAAGGGTTAATGGCGAGGCACTGCAGTATAAATTTGAGGGTAAAGTAATTAAAGTACATATTATATTTTGTCTATCCCAACTTGTTTTATGTCCTTAAGCAACTTTCTAATGTACTCCTATTATCAATTTCCTTTGTTCTCTTGGTATCTTTATTTTAAAAAGCAAGAATGTAAGCATAGGAACCGGCCCATTTTTGGTTCAGACCTGGGTAGCACTTTCTGTTTGGTGTCTAAATGTAGCCACCAATCAGCAAGCGCTTCCCAGGGGCCGAACTAAAAATGGGTCGGCTCCTAAGCTTACATTCAAATAAAAGATACCAATAAAACAAAGATTGATAATAGGAGTAAATTAAAAAGTTGCTTAAAATTGTTTGCTCTATCCGAATCATGAACGTTTAATTTTGACTAGACTATCCCTTTTTAATACACAAGAGCATAATCATGAAGACTTTAAAGTCTCATCTCATTTTAAAGGGACATTAAATTGAAAAGCCTCTTAAAGGGCCATTATAATAGAAAAATGATATGCTCTAATCCAATCGGCCGCAAATACAATTTCACGACTCACATTTGAAACTAACGCTGCTGATTGGATCAGCTGAGTTTTTCCACTCTGGAACAGCAGTGCACCCCAATTCCCTAGCTGTATTTCTACTTTGTGTTTAACCCCATTGCAGGTATATACATATTGAAAGTAGGTCACAAAGCTTGTTTTATAACCTATAAATTTAACATTTTATATTAAAATCTCAGAATTTGCTGTCCTTTTTTATGTAAAAGCACTTTCTGGAACAAAGAATGCATTGCCAGAACTAATGATGGTTAGAAAACATTCTTTTGGGCAAGTGTGTTTTTTTTTTTTTTTTTTTTTTTTTTCTTCTTGTATTCATTCTGATTTGTTAGAGAAACATTTTCCATTTCCTAGTTCAAAGCTAGGTCAGTCAGTCCCTGAATTTTCTAAATTAGTTTGACTTGTAAATCCTCTAATTCTGTCGTATTATAGTAAACCATTTTAAAGAACATTATCTCAGATGACTAGAAGATTATGGCCTATTTAAAAAAAATAAAAAATGTTGGACTGTTGAGAAATGCAAGAAACACCACCCCTCAATGAAATGCAGATTTAAGTTGAAACCAATTTTTTTTTATTTTTTTTTATTTTTTATTTTTTTAAATTTTTTTTTAATGAGCCTGACCTCACTTCACATATCTTACCATCCAGATATCTCAAATGAATTTGGTCACTCCAAACATATTAAAGGGATAGAGAGGTCAACTATGAAATTTGCATGGGTTCATTTCAATTTGAAATCTAAGCATTTTTGTAATCTTTTGCTTCTTGCATTTTGTCATCGGCATACACACACATACTTTGAGGGCCCATGCACCAGTATCCATGCTCAGAGAGGTGGCTGTGGTGTGTATTGCTTCTGAAGCCGTAATTTGTGTCATAAGAGCTACTGCTGACCCTCTGAGAAGTTGTGGTGTTTAAATACTGGTGCATGGGCTTTCACAGCATATGTGCGTATGCCACAGAAAAACAGGAACAACTTTTATTAGAATCATTTTTGCCAATGGAAATATATTGCATAAATGCTTCTATTTCATATTGAAATGCACCCAGGCACATATTATTTTTTACCTTTCTATCCCTTTAATTTAACTAGCTGCGAGAAAGAAAAGCTGCTTGCTGACTCTTGGTTTTATTGTAATACAGAGGTCAACAAATCTATTTAACATTTATCAGCCAGTAAGAATATTTAAGAGCCTGACATATTTTAGGAGCCATTAAAATCTATTTGTATAAAGATAAATGGAGAATAACCCAAAAGTTAGGAGCTAGGGGTAAAATTCTAGGTGCCAGTGGCTTCCTGGCTCCTGGGTATTTCAAGCCCTGGATAAGAACGTACCGCAAGAGTTAAAAGCATTAGGGTTATGATTAGTTCATTCTTACATAGACGGTAAACTCTGACTTGAATATACATGCGGCTTGAGTACACTTTTTTTTTTTTTTCTTCTGGAATGCACAACAGATTTGCAGGTATGTAGCTATGATGGCTGCAGATACATACTGTACAACAATATCCTTTTGTTAGATATCTATGTGCTAAAATTTAAGAAAATTTAAGGAAATGTAAATTCACCATTTAATTTCCTAAAGCATGTTTAATTAGAAGTGTAAAAAAAAAATAATAGCGTGACAACTTTTCCTATGATTGAAGTCTGAAAATTGTAGTTTTCAACTTTTCCCGAGAGAGGCTGGAGTACATGCTACACAGTGGTTGCTTGATTTGTGCAGGAAGTCTTTTTCTTCCAAAAAAACTATGCTTTTTGTTTCTTTATTTTTAGGTGTAGACATTTTGTCAATGTGGTGTCTAATTTCTGATCACTATATTAAAATGGCTTTGGGGCATATTTATGAATGTGCAAGCAGACGTGATACAAAGTAATGTATTGTGTCCGCCGCACATCGATAAATGGCGCAAGCGTATGCTGTCGGCATTTATCATTGCACCAGCAGTTCTGGTTCTGCAGATTTGCAGCCAATCGGCAGCTAGCAGGGGGTATTAATCAACTCTAAAGTATTCGATCGGGTTGATTTCTATCCGCGGCCTCAGAGCAGACGAACAAGTTATAGAGCAGCGGTCTTTAGATCGCTGCTTCATAACTTCTGTTTCCGGCGAGCCTACAAGGAGAAATTGTGGCTTTATTTTTACTCCTTCCAACAGTATTTATTGGTCAGTGGCTTTGCTACAATAAAACAAATTCAGCCGCATCTTGTCATGCAGTGGAAGAATTCTGATCTGCCTTACTTCTATATCTTTATCAATTTGCATTTTACTGTAAGAGAGAAATAAAGTGCAGCTGATTTTAATCGTTCGGAGGTGAACATGTTTCAGTCTTTAAGTTGTGCTATTTAAAACCAGCAAATCTTCCAGCTGGAGGAAGGAAGGGCAGGGGGTGTGTGCAGGTCCTGTTTTATTTCCTTTCAGGACAGTCCCATGAGAGGCATCAACGGAATTGTAGTTCAGATGAAGTATACAGCACTTACTTCACATACTCTCTCACTGCTTCATGTATCAGGAAGTTTGTTGCGGTTTTTCTGTATTATTGCTTACAGGTGGTTTGGAGAGCTTTTGGCAGAACTCACGCCAGCTCGGTCCAGCTACTGACGTCATTCCTATGAGCTGTTCATATCGATCCTATCTTCTGTTCGCTATTAGTTCATATCTTTTCTCACTGTTGTGGTCTGAGACAGTGACCACCATATGTTTTGATAAATTAGTTTAAAATTGTAAATATTGTTGTACCTATAGACATTATTTATCCATGTAAAACTTTTCAAGGAAGAGGACATCATACATCTGAGAGATTCAGAGCACCGTTATAATAGTAATAAAAGGACTAAAGGCCACACAATAAATGTGTAATCTGTAGCCCACTTTGGATTTTTAGTGTGCTCCATTCTCACTAATGGTGATACCTTTAATGGGACACTCAATCAAAATTAAACTTTCATTATTCAGACAGAGCATGCCATTTTAAACAACTTTCCAATTTACTTCCATTAACAAAAAGTGCACAGTATTTTTATATTTAAACTTTTTGAGTCACCAGCTCCTAGTGAGCATGTGCAAGAATAAGTGTATGCATTTGTGAATGGCTGATGGCTGTCACATGGTACGTGTATGCATTTGTGAATGGCTGATGGATGTCACATGGTACAGGGGGAGTGGAAAAAGACCACTTTTAAAATGGTCAGAAAAAAAATCTACTCATTTCAAGTTCAGACTAAGTGCTATTGCATTGTCTTGTTATCTTGCATTTGTTGATTATGCAAATCTACTGTGTTTACTGGTCCTTTAAAAGGTTTGCCATAAAAAAAACAGGCAGTCATCCTGTCACACAGCACTTTGATTCCCCTTGCTATTATTTTTCTATTCCAATTTACAAAATAAAAAAAAAGTCACATAAAATGGATACAATTATGCAGGCTTTTTTAATAGGGAACATTGTAGATTAGAATTGATTTACTGTTTAGTTGGTATATATACACTTGTTCTGTTTGCCCTGGTGGAATATACACTTGTTCTATTTGCTGCCAGAAATTGTAAGAGACCTTTTTTATGTGCACATTGATATCAGTGTCCTCAGGTATTGGCATATTCATGTAGCAGCAGTTGAGTGTTTAATCTCTTCGTTTATAAGTGTCCATTTGTTGTATCTCTGGCCTTTTGGTAGAGTGTTTTACTATTTTTAGGTTTTTATTTCACAATATAAAGTACACACCCCATGAGACGTCTGTGACCCACTAAACTATGTTCAGGGCAATATGGGGGTTAAATCACTTATGTACCACACAGGACTGATTTAAAGGGATATGAAACCTAAGAATGTTTCTTCTGTGTTACAGATGGAACATGCAATTTTAAACAACTTTCTAATTGTATTGTCAAATTTTCTTTGTGCTCTTATCTTTTATTGGGCAAGCTCCTGAGCTTAGGTCCCTGCTTATCATTTCTAGAGCACTATATGGCAGCAGTTTAACAAGGATGTTATCCATTTGCAAGAGCACTAGATAGCAGCACTATTTCCTGCCATGTAGTGGCCCAGATGCCTACCTAGGTATCTCTTCAACACAGAATCTCATAGAAACAAAGCAAATTTGACAATAGAAGTAAATTGGAATTAATTTTTTTCAATTGTATGCTCTGTTTGAATCACAATTATTTTTCTGTTTCATGTCCCTTAACTCAACAGATCAGTGTTCAAAATTTAGGAACCCAGCCTTAAAGGGACATAAAACCCTTAGGAACCAGCCTTAAAGGGACATAAAACCCAAAAACTTTCATGATTCAGAGAGAGTAAAATTTTTAAACAACTTTCCAATTTACTTCTATTATTTAATGTGCTTCCTTCTCGTGTAATCCTTTGCTGAAAGGTTTATCTAGGTAAGCCCAGGAGCAGCAAATAACCTAGGTTCTAGCTGCTGATTGGTGGCTTCAGATATGATTGTTATTGGCTCACGCATATGTTCAGTTAGAAACCAGTAGTTTATTGCTGCCCCTTCAACAAATGATACCAAGAGAATGAAACAAATTAGATAATAGAAGTAAATTAGAAAGTTGTTTAAAATTGCATGTTCTACCTAAATCATGAAAGAACATTTTTTTTTTTTTGTTTCATGTCCCTTTTAAATGTATAGAACAGGTTTGTTGAACCACAATATACAGAGTAGCTGATCAGTGCATATGTTTTGCATTTGATAAACTGGCAACCATTTATTTTTGAAACCCAGTCAACCCCAATACGTTTTAGGTTAAAACAGGGCTCGACAAACCCAGGAGCCTGGTAGCCACTGGCTCCTAGAGTTTTACCCCTGGCTCCTAACTTTTTGGGTTATTCTCCATATATCTATATACAAATCCAATGGTCTGGCTCCTAAAAATATGCCTGGCTTCTAAATATTCTTACTGGCTCCTAATTTTTAAACTCCTTTGTCAAGTACTGGGTTAAAAATTATGCTAGATCTACTTTTACTCAGGAGACATTCAGAATCATGCGAGTTACGGTATTTTGCCTTTGTAAGACAGATAAGCTGCAAGCATGTCAAGTCCTAAGTGTATTCCAAGTTGTTCTATCAATTACAATTGCAAATGACCTGTAAACGAAAAATCACGTATTGTCTCCCATGAATTAGCGCATAAATATATAAATGTAATGAATATCCTTACAATAGATAATGTCTTTGTCCCACTATGCCAGGAAATAAATGTTTCCTGGCCATAACAACAAAATACATTAGACCATTTATTAACCATTTTTTTTTACTTACAGCACATAAAACTACTCAAACTGCACTCAATACTTAGACTACCAATCTTACAGTAAGCCTACACTCTGCGTAAACTCACACAAACCTTTGTGTGTTAAAAGTTCCAGTGAATAAAAAAATAGGCATGAGTTCGTATAAATGAACAAAAAAACAAAATCTGCAAAGTGCGTCCATGCACGTTTAACAAAAACATCAACTATTTGGCAATGTCCATATTATTTTAATTATTCTTGTTAAGAAAAATGAGCATGTCCACATGCTCCGGGAATAGACAATTACATAGTCTATCAGGCCCGTAGCTAATAAAACTTGTTCAGCCGGTAGAGATGTTGCTGGGATGCACAGGTATGCTTTCGCTAGCCATGATCATTTCCTGTACTTGCATTCATTTGCCTTCCACTATGCCAGAGGGTCTTCAAATGGAGGAATGCAGTTGCACTCATCTTGCATGTATTTGTCCAGCTCGTTTTGCAGAGACATTGCGTCCTCTGTGTAGTAGTCATCTCCGAATAATGTTGCCATAGCAGTAACAGTGCGACATTGCTTTTCTGGTAGTCCGCTTGCCATTGTACTTGGTTCATTTTCCAAGCAGGACTTTTTGTTGAAGATGCCATTTTTTTTCGGTTAGCAAAATGTGTTTCGTCTACAAAATAACACGTCATAAATGCCGCAAAGTGAGACAATCTGCAATAGGTAGTAGGCTATGGGGTGTTTTTTGACTGTCAAAATATAGCGTCATTTAATATATCGTTAATCGACTAATGCCTTTATAGTTGAAAAATGCAATCCTTATCGACTATTTCCGCTGTAGGGACTGGTGGTGACACGTTGTATACCACAGTGGGTAGTAGCAGTCCTATGGTGAGAAATATACACTACAAGGAGCAATTTTTAATGATAATCATAGGCGCACTTTATGTTGGGGGGAAGAGAAATGCAGCATGAGTGCCAGTGGGAGAGTAATTATTTTGTGATGACTCTGTGTTCAACTGTTAAATATGCATATCCTAATGTCATAGCTTCATTTATGACATAAGTTAAGTGATAATTCTATTCATCTTTATAAACATTTGTAATCCATTTTTCCTTTGAAGTATGTAGGGATTATTGTAGATCGGTTTTTATATATACAAAGACTGTGCACATTGTGTTAAAGGGATAGATAAGTCAAAAATAAACTTGCCTGATTCAGATAGAGCATGTCATTTTAAGACACTTTAATTTTATTTCTATTTTCAAATGTGCTACGTTCTCTTGGTATCCCTTGTTGAAAATGCATACGCACAGATCATGCACTAGTGGGAGCTAGTTGCTGATTGGTGCCTGCACACATTTGTCTCTTGTGATTGGCTAACTAGATATGCTCAGCTTGCTGCCAGGAGTGCAACGCTGCTGCTTTATCAAAGGATAACAAGAGAATGAAACACATTTAATAATAGAAGTAAATTGGAAAGTTGTTTTATAATTTTATGTTCTATCCAAATCCTAAAAGAAACAATTTGGGTTTCCTATCCCTTTTTAATAGTAAAGTAAATTGGAAAGTTGATTAAAACTGTGTGTTGTAGCTGAATCATGAAAGTTTAATTTTGGCTTGAATGTCCATTTTTTTAATAACAAAATGTTTATTATTATTAAAAAGGAATTTAATATAAATTCAGGAAGGCTTCTTTTTTTTTTTTTTCTCTCTTGCACAGGAACCTTGATTAAAAGTGGTCTGCACTAGAATGACATTTTAAATACGCGTCTTTCGTTTTTTTTGTTTTTTTTTTATTTTCCCAATTATTTTTTTTTTTTTTTTTTAAATTTCTTTATATCCTATCGAGCAATGCTCTTGAGAAGAAGAAATTCCCCAGTGATAATGTGTAAGTTATGGCACTCAAATATGTCATCCCTGATGGGATTCAGCTGTTCTTTTTCACATCAGCTAAGGACCGGGATCTTTTTGAAGGTGGGAGTGAATGTTTGACCTGAACAAATCAATCATAAGGTTAAAGGGCAAGACTAAAATAATATGAACAAAAACGCACAGAGAATGTCACAGTGATACCAATGAATTATTATTATGTAAATCACTGCCATATGGCAAGGAGGTTGCAGTATGTAATATTATAGTATTTTATTAGAAATGGTAAAATAATAACAAACTGTTCATATTAGTACAGAATGATTGTTGCTATTCGTTGTCTTGCTTCTCAGCTTCTTTGAAAACAATGTGAATCTGGAACAGTTGTATTTAAAGGTGCATGGAAGTCAAAATGTCAACTTTAATGATTCTGTACAATTAAAGGGACACAAAACCCACAATTTTCTTTCATTATTCAGAAAGAGTATATAATTTAAATCAACTTTTCCATTTACTTCGATTATCTAACTTGCTTTGTTCTCTTGATATCATCTATTGGGGAGCATACCTAGGTAGGTTCCGGAGCAGCAATGTAATACTGGGCATTAGCTGCTGATTGGTGACTGCTCATAAAGCTTTGTCATTGGCTCCCCAGATGTGCTCAGCTAGCTCCCAGTAGTGAAATGCTGCTGATTCAACAAAGGATATCAAGAGAATTAAAATAATTTCATAATATAAATAAGTTGGAAAGTTGTCTAAAAATGTATCTGAATCCTAAAATAAAACAATTGGGTTTAATATAAAATTATTTATTTAGTTTGTGTTGAATCTTAGTCTTTTCTATGAGCGCAGTCGCAAACCAAAAGAATTTGAATG
This sequence comes from Bombina bombina, assembly GCF_027579735.1. Lineage (NCBI taxonomy): Eukaryota > Metazoa > Chordata > Amphibia > Anura > Bombinatoridae > Bombina > Bombina bombina. The sequence goes on along the minus strand of NC_069506.1, from coordinate 178,796,125 downwards.
TCTGGCCCTCTAAACTTCTCTTAAAGTGATGGTAAAGTTTAGCATTTTAGTTTAACAAACTTGTTTGCCTGTTACTTTTTGTGCTTGGTTGCTAAGTTTTTTTTTTAACCTTTTAAAAGGATTATGATCTATTGTTGGAATCATTTTCTATTTGTCCTCTTACTGTTTCTCACTCCTCCTATCCCACACTTCCTGCTCTGATATCTCAAACCACTATAGAGCCGTCCCACCCGCTCCTACGTCACAGCTATAGGCTTGCGTGGTGTGGAATACAATATTTTATTATAGCGCATGACGGTTGCCTAACGGCCTAAATTTCAATTGGACTATAGAAACACATGATTGCAAGGTAAAAATTTTTTTTTTTTTTTTTTTTTTTCTTTTCTTTTAAAAATTTAATGAAAATACATTTTAACTTTATCTACACGCCAAAATATAAAAAATTGTGAATGCAACTTCTATTAATTTTACTCAATTAATAGAATACTTGATAGAGGATAACGGAACTTTACCATCACTTTTAAGGTCCTAGGTGGTTTGTTAGTCCTTTTTTTTAAACAGGCATTTGAAACATTCTTGTGGTTGAAAATAAAACAAAAATGTATAAACACTTTAATTCAAAGATTGTCGTTTTGTGGTGGAACCATTTTTTTATTCTATTTTTTGTTAGAAAAATACGACTGCAAGATGTTTCATGAGCTAGATTTAAACAGATGGTGTTTTGTTCTTCCTTCAAGTGTCAGACACTCTGGTTCATTCAGAATCTATTAAATACTTAAGTTTTAGGAACAGAGACTTTAATTGTCAATCTATATAAAAAAGGGCAGGAAATCCACACACATGTATGTGCTGGTTTTGTTGTTGGTAAAAACAGTCTGTCATACTTGGCATTCCAGATGTGAGGCCCAATGTTAAACTTTAAAACTTATACTATGAATTTCCCAAACCACAATGTTGGGGTTTGTAAAAAATGTAAAAATAAAAGGTGAAAAATATATAGCAGTGTTTGTTTAGTATAAAACTTTATAGCCAAGTGATGTTCCAGGCTCAGTTTTACAGCTAACTTTCCTCTAGTAGATTTCTGTGAATGCACCTCTGCTACTGTTACAGCCTTACCTGGTATAACTGGCTCTGTGAAATGTCAGCCCCTGTTGTGTATGCTGTAAAATTGCAAGCTCTCACCATTGCATTTTGTCCCAAGGTTACAGACCTGCTGTAAAAAGTGTGTGTGTTTGGGGGGGGGGGTGCGCACATGTATGTATGAACTGTTGTGTAGTATTAGTGACTACAATGCATCAGCATATAAAAGCTTGGTGTTTGTTCACAAGGGAGGATATTCTTTATTTGTAGGACAAGTGAGTACAGATTACATTGGAAAGGTCTTAAATGTGTTTACCAAGGCATAGTTAGGGTAATTAGCATGGCACTCATTTTTAACCACCTTTCCCTGGTATGCCCAGGAATGTTGTCAATTTCTGTATATTACATCAGTAAGTCTACTGAGATGCTGGTGCCCATCTGTAGTCGCCTAACTACATGTGAGATTCCTAGATCAGTAAGTCTTGTATAATGATTAAGGACCAGTAAATACAGTAGATATGCATAATCAACAAATGCATAATAAAAGACTGACACAGGAATAACAAAGTTAAAACGTGAGTGAAGCAGTCTTTTTTTTTTTTTTTTTTTTTTTTTTTTTTTTTTTTTTTTTTTTTTTGATTGAGCATACTCCGCTCGAGAGCTTTGTGTGAGCCCTGGATCTGATGTAAATTCCCCAAATTTCATCAGTGAAGCCAACCAAGACTTGGGAAAACCTAGTCTGAAATTCAAATGCGTAGAAGATTATTATTATTATTATTATTATTATTATTATTATTATATTTTTTTTAAATTCTGACATAGTGAAGTGTCTTTCCACTCCTCCTGTATCATGTGACAGCCATTAGCCAATCACAAATGCATATATGTATATTGTGTGAATTCTTGCACATGCTCAGTACGAGCTGGTGACTCAAAGTGTAAATATGAAAATAATGTGCACATTTTGTTAATGGAAGTAAATTGGAAAGTTGTTTAAAATTACATGCTCTATCTGAATCATGAGTTTCATTTTGATGAGTGTCCCTTTTAAAGAATGTTTGTTAGACAAGCATCCCAACAAGTTTATTTTTAATTCTATTAGTCTCTCTAGGTAAGTTTACTCTGGGTTCGAACTGGTCATTCCTTTGTTGCTTACATTTCCAGCTGCTATTTATATTTTTGGTGTGACCTCAGACCTCTGCCGCATTCCTTCAAACATGCATCACATGCTGTGCATATTTAAAGGGACATTAAAGACTTTGTTGCATCTAAACTACTAAGGGTTTTAAAGGGGACAGTGGACACTTTGAGTTTGTAATATAAAATTATTATACATGGTAAAACATTGGTATATACTTTCCTTATTTAATTTCATGCCTTTTCCTTTAACTTTGGTTTCTCTTGTTAAGTGTGTTCAGTCCACGGGTCATCCATTACTTATGGGATATATTCTCCTTCCCAACAGGAAGTTGCAAGAGGATCACCCAAGCAGAGCTGCTATATAGCTCCTCCCCTCACATGTCATATCCAGTCATTCTCTTGAAAGTCTCAACAAAGAAGGAGGTCGCGAGAGGAGATGGGAGTTTTTTACCTAATTATTCTTCAATCAAAAGTTTATTATTTTAAAATGGCACCGGAGTGTGCTGTTTTTTTTTTTTTTTTCTCTCAGGCAGTATTTAGAAGAAGAATCTGCCTGCGTTTTCTATGATCTTAGCAGACGTAACTAAGATCCACTGGCTGTTCTCGCACATTCTGAGGAGTGGGGTAACTTCAGAAAAGGGAATAGCATGCGGGGTTCCCCGCAAATGAGGTATGTGCAGTAATATTTTCTAGGAATGGAATTGACTAAGAAAACACTGCTGTTACACATATGATGTAAGTACAGCCTTTAATACAGTAGTAGCAACTGGTATCAGGCTGATAAATGTATGCGCAGTTGAGTTATTTTCTAGGGACTAGAATTTGACTGAGAAAATACTGTTAATACTGAAATAAATGTATGAGCCTTAACTGCAGTAGAAGCGACTGGTAGCAGGCTTAGTGATAACTTTGCATAACACTGGAAAGTTGTTTTTAAAACGTTTACTGGCATGTTATTCGTTTTGTGAGGTACTTTGGTGATAAATCTTTTTGGGCATGATTTTTTTCCATATGGCTAACGTATATTTCTACATAGAAACCGTTGTAACAGGTCTCCCACTGTTGTAATATGAGTGGGAGGGGCCTTTTTTAGCGCCTTGTTGCGCAGTTAAAATTCTAGCACAGTCTTCCTGCTTCTTCCTCCTTGATCCAGGACGTCTCCAGAGAGCTCAGGGGTCTTCAAAATTCATTTTTGAAGGAGGTAATCAGTCACAGCAGACCTGTGACAGTGTGTTTGACTGTGATAAAAGCGTTAAATCTTAAATTGTTTATCCGTTTTTTGGGTATTGAGGGGTTAATCATCCGTTTGCTAGCGGGTGCAATCCTCTGCTAAATTCATACATTTACTGTTAAAATTGTTGGCTATAACTGAATTAGTTCATTGTTATTTCAACTGTGACATTTTTTTGTGTTTTTAAAAGCGCTGCAGCGTTTTTTCTATTGCTTGTAAATTTATTGAAAGATTTTTTCCAAGCTTGCTAGCCTTCATTGCTAGTCTGTTTAAACATGTCTGATACAGATGAATCTACTTGTTCATTATGTTTAAAAGCCAATGTGGAGCCCAATAGAAATATGTGTACCAATTGTATTGATGTTACTTTAAATAAAAGTCAGTCTTTACTGGTAAAGAAATTATCACCAGACAACGAGGGGGAAGTTATGCCGCCTAACTCTCCTCACGTGTCAGTACCTTCGCCTCCCGCTCAGGAGGTGTGTAAGATTGTGGCGCCAAGTACATCAAGGCCCTTACAAATCACTTTGCATGATATGGCTAATGTTATGAAAGAAGTATTATCTAATTTGCCTGAGTTAAGAGGCAAGCGCGATAGCTCTGGGTTAAGGACAGAGCGCGCCGATGACACGAGAGCCATGTCCGATACTGCGTCACAATTTGCAGAACATGAGGACGGAGAGCTTCATTCTGTGGGTGACGGATCTGATCCGGGGAGACCGGATTCAGAAATTTTAAATTTAAGCTTGAGAACCTCCGTTTATTGCTAGGGGAGGTGTTAGCGGCTCTGAATGATTGCGACACGGTTGCAATCCCAGAGAAATTATGTAGGCTGGATAAATACTATGCGGTACCGGTGTGTACTGACGTTTTTCCTATACCTAAAAGGCTTACAGAGATTATTAGCAAGGAGTGGGATAGACCCGGTGTCCCCTTTTCCCCTCCTCCGATGTTTAGAAAAATGTTCCCAATAGACGCCACCACACGAGACTTATTGCAGACGGTCCCTAAGGTGGAGGGAGCAGTTTCTACTTTAGCCAAGTGTACCACTATCCCGGTGGAGGATAGTTGTGCTTTCTCAGATCCAATGGATAAAAAATTAGGTTACCTTAAGAAATTGTTTGTTCAACAAGGTTTTATATTACAGCCCCTTGCATGCATTGCGCCCGTCACTGCTGCAGCGGCATTCTGGTTTGAGTCTCTGGAAGAGGCTATTCGCACAGCACCATTGGATGAGATTATGAACAAGCTTAAAGCCCTTAAGCTAGCTAATGCATTTGTTTTGGATGCCGTTGTGCATTTAACCAAACTAACGGCTAAGAACTCCGGATTCGCCATCCAGGCGCGCAGAGCGCTATGGCTTAAATCCTGGTCAGCAGATGTAACTTCTAAATCTAAATTGCTTAATATTCCTTTCAAAGGGCAAACCTTATTCGGGCCCGGCTTGAAAGAAATTATTGCTGACATTACTGGAGGTAAGGGTCACACCCTTCCTCAGGACAGGGCCAAATCAAAGGCCAAACAGGCTAATTTTCGTGCCTTTCGTAATTTCAAGGCAGGAGCAGCATCAACTTCCTCCGCTCCAAAACAGGAAGGGACTGCTACCCGTTACAGACAGGGTTGGAAAGGCAACCAGTCCTGGAACAAGGGCAAGCAGGCCAGAAAACCTACTTCTGCCCCTAAGACAGCATGAAGAAAGGGCCCCCTATCCGGAAACGGATCTAGTGGGGGGCAGACTTTCTCTCTTCGCTCAGGCCTGAGCAAGAGATGTCCAGGATCCCTGGGCGTTGGAGATAATATCTCAGGGATACCTTCTGGACTTCAAAACTTCTCCTCCACAAGGGAGATTTCATCTGTCAAGGTTATCAACAAATCTAATAAAGAAAGAGGCATTTCTACGATGTGTACAAGACCTCTTAGTAATGGGAGTGATCCACCCGGTTCCGCGGACGGAACAAGGGCAAGGTTTTTACTCAAATCTGTTTGTGGTTCCAAAAAAAGAGGGAACCTTCAGGCCAATCTTGGACCTGAAGATCTTAAACAAATTCCTAAGGGTTCCATCGTTCAAGATGGAAACTATTCGAACCATCCTACCCATGATCCAAGAGGGTCAATATATGACCACAGTGGACTTAAAGGATGCCTACCTTCACATACCGATTCGCAAAGATCATTATCGGTACCTAAGGTTTGCCTTTCTAGACAGGCATTACCAGTTTGTAGCTCTTCCCTTCGGGTTGGCTACGGCCCAGAGAATTTTTACAAAGGTTCTGGGCTCGCTTCTGGCGGTACTAAGACCGCGAGGCATAGCGGTGGCTCCGTACCTAGACGACATTCTGATACAAGCGTCAAGTTTTCAAAATGCAAAGTCTCATACAGAGATAGTTCTAGCATTTCTGAGGTCGCATGGGTGGAAAGTGAACATGGAAAAGAGTTCTCTGTTACCACTCACAAGGTTTCCCTTTCTAGGGACTCTTATAGATTCTGTAGAGATGAAGATTTACCTGACGGAGTCCAGGTTATCAAAAATTGTAAATGCTTGCCGTGTCCTTCATTCCATTCCAAGCCCATCAGTAGCTCAGTGCATGGAAGTAATCGGCTTAATGGTCGCGGCAATGGACATAGTGCCATTTGCGCGCCTGCATCTCAGACGGCTGCAATTATGCATGCTGAGTCAGTGGAATGGGAATTACTCAGATCTGTCCCCTTTACTAAATCTGGACCAGGAGGCCAGAGATTCTCTTCTCTGGTGGTTGTCGCGGGTTCATCTGTCCAAGGGAATTACTTTTCGCAGACCAGATTGGACGATTGTAACAACAGATGCCAGCCTACTAGGCTGGGGTGCAGTCTGGAACTCCCTGAAGGCTCAGGGATCGTGGACTCAGGAGGAGAAACTCCTCCCAATAAACATTCTGGAATTAAGAGCAATATTCAATGCTCTTCTAGCTTGGCCTCAGTTAGCAACACTGAGGTTCATCAGATTTCAGTCGGACAACATCACGACTGTGGCTTACATCAATCATCAAGGGGGAACCAGGAGTTCCCTAGCGATGTTGGAAGTCTTGAAGATAATTCGCTGGGCAGAGTCTCACTCTTGTCACCTGTCAGCGATCTACATCCCAGGCGTGGAGAACTGGGAGGCGGACTTTCTTATTCGCCAGACCTTTCATCCGGGGGAGTGGGAACTTCACCCGGAGGTGTTTGCTCAACTGATTCTTCGTTGGGGCGAACCGGAGCTGGATCTCATGGCATCTCGCCAGAACGCCAAGCTTCCTTGTTACGGATCCAGGTCCAGGGACCCGGGAGCGGTGTTGGTAGATGCACTAGCAGCCCCTTGGGTTTTCAACATGGCTTATGTGTTTCCACCATTTCCGTTGCTACCTCAACTGATTGCCAGGATCACACAGGAGAGAGCATCGGTGATTCTGATAGCGCCTGCGTGGCCATGCAGGACCTGGTATGCAGACCTAGTGGACATGTCCTGTCCACCATGGTCTCTGCCTCTGAGGCAGGACCTTCTAATTCAGGGTCCTTTCAACCATCCAAGCCTATTTTCTCTGAGGCTGACTGCATGGAGATTGAACGCTTGATTCTATCAAAGCGTGGTTTTTCGGAGTCGGTAATTGATACATTAATACAGGCTCGGAAACCTGTTACCAGAAAAATTTACCATAAGATATGGCGTAAATATTTATATTGGTGTGAATCCAAGGGTTACTCATGGAGTAAGGTTAGGATTCCTAGGATATTGGCTTTTCTACAAGAAGGTTTAGAAAAGGGTTTATCCGCTAGTTCGTTAAAGGGACAGATTTCTGCTCTGTCTATTCTTTTACACAAACGTCTGGCAGAGAATCCAGACGTCCAGGCTTTTTGTCAGGCTTTGGCTAGGATTAAGCCTGTGTTTAAAACTGTTGCTCCTCCGTGGAACTTAAACTTGGTTCTTAAAGTTCTTCAGGGTGTTCCGTTTGAACCCCTTCATTCCATTGATATTAACCTTTTATCTTGGAAAGTTCTGTTTTTGATGGCTATTTCCTCGGCTCGAAGAGTCTCTGAGTTATCTGCCTTACATTGTGATTCTCCTTATCTGATTTTTCATTCAGACAAGGTAGTTCTGCGTACTAAACCTGGGTTTTTACCTAAGGTTGTTTCTAACAGGAATATCAATCAAGAGATTGTTGTTCCATCATTATGTCCTAATCCTTCTTCAAAGAAGGAACGTCTTTTGCATAATCTGGACGTAGTCCGTGCCCTCCCAGAGACAGAACTTTTTTTCACTTTCTGCGATGAGATTTTTTTTAGTGAAAAATGTTCTGCAGGTCATTTTTAAATAAAATTCAATTTTATATTAGACAATTACACTAAGGCACCAGTTGAATTGTAATGTGTTAGTTAACTGGAAAATAAAGCAATATTTAAAGTTTTATAAATATAGTGCAGTAGTTGAAAATTGCATTGCAAATTAGTTGCAGACACTCTAAAAAAGGTGCATTGCTTATATGAATGTTTTACATTCAGAAAAAAAACAGCTTTGCAGACTGTGAAAGGCTAGGGGACGGGCTTGGAATGATCTCTGAGAGCCAGTCAATTAATGCACTGCTACTTTGCAGCGCTACTGCGTATTTGACTGTTCACTTTAAACAGCACATTGCTCAGGAGGAATTGTGATAAGGAAAACTTACACAGTACAGCCAGAGCACAACGCTGTTTGAAGAGAACAGCCTAATGTGGAGCAGGGCTGAAAAGTTAAATCGCTAACACTTCCTGCATGTATCCTGTTCTTTCTGTAGACATGATGCATTTTCTGCGATGACATCTCAGATCACTGTATGTTCTGCCTTGGGGCGTGCCCTGAAGTTCTACTTACAGGCAACTAAAGATTTTCGGCAAACTTCTTCTCTGTTTGTCGTTTATTCTGGACAGAGGAGAGGTCAAAAGGCTTCGGCCACCTCTCTCTCTTTTTGGCTTTGTAGCATAATACGGTTGGCCTATGAGACTGCTGGACAGCAGCCCCCTGAAAGAATTACAGCTCATTCCACTAGAGCTGTGGCTTCCACCTGGGCCTTTAAGAATGAGGCCTCTGTTGAACAGATTTGCAAGGCTGCAACTTGGTCTTCGCTTCACACTTTTTCAAAATTTTACAAATTTGACACTTTTGCTTCTTCGGAGGCTGTTTTTGAGAGAGAGAGGTTCTACAGGCAGTGGTTCCTTCTGTTTAATGTTCCTGCCTTGTCCCTCCCATCTTCCGTGTACTTTAGCTTTGGTATTGGTATCCCATAAGTAATGGATGACCCGTGGACTGAACACACTTAACAAGAGAAAACATCATTTATGCTTACCTGATAAATTTATTTCTCTTGTAGTGTGTTCAGTCCACGGCCCGCCCTGTCTTTTTTTGAGGCAGTTCTAAATTTTAATTAAAACTCCAGTCACCACTGCACCCTATAGTTTCTCCTCTCTCGTCTTGTTTCGGTCGAATGACTGGATATGACATGTGAGGGGTGGAGCTATATAGCAGCTCTGCTTGGGTGATCCTCTTGCAACTTCCTGTTGGGAAGGAGAATATATCCCATAAGTAATGGATGACCCGTGGACTGAACACACTACAAGAGAAATACATTTATCAGGTAAGCATAAATTATGTTTTTTTCATTGCTGAAAATTGAAAGAGCATATGGCAGACTTCACATGCCTAACCTTGGACAATATCTCCCTAAATTACAGTTTATTTTATCTATTCTGCTGACACCAAACAATGGAAATTTTAGCATAATGACAGTTGCTAATCTTACCTGCAGGCACAAGTCTACATTGTGTTCTACAAATAAATAAAGTGGTGGGTTATTTGACCATTAGAAAACAGTTACAGCAAACAAGGTAAATCTGCACTAATATAGTGCAGACTCTGGGCTCTGTGTTCGTTTCAAGCCAAATTAAACACATTTTTATATTTGTAGTGCTCCTACATATACATGTGAAATATATTTAATTTGTAGTGCTTGAAAATGCCAAAAGCTTGTCAGGCTCTGACAATTTCCATTGTTCTGTGAATTACAAATAAATTGTCTCCGGATTGGAAGTGGGCACTTCTCTGGCCTATTGAGAGCGGATGATTTGTAAGTTATGGAAACTTGCTGATGATATGAAGTCAAAAAACTTTAAAAGTATTAGAAACAGCTGTACCCTTTTGGCTTTTTCAAACACTTTAAATTGGACTTTGACAGGTTAAATTTGTTTGTGTTTTAAAAAGTAAAGTATCAATGAACTTGGAAATGTTGTGATGTGTATGTGAAAGATCAGCATTTTAAAAATGCTGAATGTTTTGGATATTTTTTTTTTTCTTTGCCACCCTATTATTTGCAGAGACAGTGTTTAAAAGGACACTAACCCCCCCCCCCCCTTTTTATGATTCAGATTGAACATGCAACTTTAAAGCAAATTTCTAATTTATTCCTATTATCAATTTTTCATCATTCTCTTGCTATCTTTTATTTGAAAAAAACAGAAATGTAAGGTTAGGAGCCGGCCCATTTTTGGTTCAGAACCTGGGTAGTGCTTGCTACATTTAGCCACCAATTAGCAAGCACTACCCAGGTGCTGAAGCAAAAATGGGCCTGCATGTAACCTTACTTTACTGCTTTTTCAATTAAAGATGGCAAGAGAAAAAATTATCATAGGAGTAAATTAGATTACAGTGCTCGACAAATCCGTTTAAAAATTAGGAGGTAGTAAAAAGATTTAGGAGCCAGACAGTGTGGCAGTTGTATATAGAGATGAAGGATAACCCAGAGGTAAAATTCTAGGAGCCAGTGGCTACCTGGCTCCTGGGTTTGTCGAGCCCTGAATTAGAAAGTCTGAATCATGAAAGAAAAATGTTAGGTTTAGTATCCCTTTTTAATCCTAGCAAGTTAATTAAAAACAGTTCAAATCTTCTCCACAATAAACAGATATACACTTTTTAAATCCCTCTCCCTTTTTTTTTTTTTCTATGCATTTAATCCATTGCAGGATTCTCTGCAAGAAATAACTCCACAGCATTCTATTATTGTTCCTTTTTATGTCCCTTTTAAAGGAACAGTAAACACCTTTATTTTGTCATTTTAAAAATGTAATTATGAATAATAAAACATCTCTGCAATATAGTTTCATTAGAATTTCAAAATGCACCCTTTCCCTAATCAGCATTAACTAATAACAATTGTAAAACAATTCACTTAATACTAATGTAATTATCCTTGTTGTCTGCAGACTAAAGCTCAGATTGGTTCCTTCAAATAAGTCAAGCAGTGGGTGGAGTTTGGCTTTTGAAAAACAATTGCAATAAACAAGATGTAAAGTGGTTTCAACTTGGCTGTTGTGTTATTCTATAGAGAGGCAACAGATATGTCATGTAATTACAAGGTGGTTACGTGAAGCTTCATTCTATGCTCTTTGAGCAAGTACATAAATCGTCAAATGATCTCAAGAAGTGAGACTCTGGCTAATTATATACCACGCTTCATGCATTGCTCATATCTCCATAGCTTCACTTGTGCTTTTGTTCTGTTTATTTGCATGTTCAGACGGCGTCTGTCAGGTAGCTGACATGTCAGGTGTGAGTTTTGCATCAGTTCTGGTAAAATTATTTGCTTGTAATAATAAAAGCCCCAGGCAAAATCTTTACATTCCCTCCTGACAGAATCTGGGTGGTAGTTTGAAAATATAGGAGAATAGGAAACATTTATATAGGCTTTGTAATCGGCACACAATTTGTGTGATTTATCTTTCAGCTGAGTAGTTGCATAAACATAGGTGTTAAATTGGAAACTAGTGTTAGCGTTAGTGATGCACTGAAATGGAAATTCTGAAACCGAATCCCAAAATCCAGGATGCACTTATCCGAAACAGAAAATGTGTGGGTTTTTTTTGTTTTGTTTTTTTCAAAATTATTTTAAAATATATATATTTTTTTTTGTTTTGTTTTTTGTATAATTAGACTATTTTATGAATGAATCTGAAAACCTGCAAGCCAATAAAATAAAATAACCACACTTTTATTGAAAGCAACACACTAAAATTGGAAAAAAAATATCATAAAACAATAATATGCTACACAATAATTTTACCAAGAACAAAAAAACGATAATTCCATTTTCAGCCAAAATGTTTCTGCAAACAAATTTTGGCGCATCCCTACTTAAAACAATATTAAATATCAATATACTGTATTATTCTGTATTTAGTTCTGTGTAACAGAATCAGATTTAACAGTATTTCTTCTGTTAAGTGTGATCAGTCCACGGGTCATCATTACTTCTGGGATATTACTCCTCCCCAACAGGAAGTGCAAGAGGATTCACCCAGCAGAGCTGCACATAGCTCCTCCCCTCTACGTCACTCCCAGTCATTCTCTTGCACCCAACGACTAGATAGGATGTGTGAGAGGACTATGGTGATTATACTTAGTTTTATATCTTCAATCAAAAGTTTGTTATTTTAAAATAGCACCGGAGTGTGTTATTATCTCTCTGGCAGAGTTTGAAGAAGAATCTACCAGAGTTTTTGTTATGATTTTAGCCGGAGTAGTTAAGATCATATTGCTGTTTCTCGGCCATCTGAGGAGAGGTAAACTTCAGATCAGGGGACAGCGGGCAGATGAATCTGCATAGAGGTATGTAGCAGTTTTTATTTTCTGACAATGGAATTGATGAGAAAATCCTGCCATACCGATATAATGTCATGTATGTATACTTTACACTTCAGTATTCTGGGGAATGGTACTTCACTAGAATTACACTGTAAGAAATACATAAAGCTGTTTAATAACTAGAGATTATGTTTAACGTTTTTGCTGGAATGTAAAATCGTTTTCATTTTACTGAGGTACTGAGTGAATAAATGTTTGGGCACTATTTTTCCACTTGGCAGTTGCTTAATCTGTTTTTCTGACAGTTTCTGTTCTCCCTCACTGCTGTGTGTGAGGGGGAGGGGCCGTTTTTTTTGGCGCTTTTACTGCATCAAATATTTCAGTCAGCAACTCATTGTATTCCCTGCATGATCCGGTTCATCTCTACAGAGCTCAGGGGTCTTCAAAACTTATTTTGAGGGAGGTAATTTCTCTCAGCAGAGCTGTGAGAATTATAGTTTGACTGAGATAAAAAACGTTTATTCTGTAATTTGTTTCCTGCTTTCAGAATTTGTTATCTTTGCTAATGGGATTAAACCTTTGCTAAAGTTGTGTTGTTTACAAGGATTGAGGCTATAACTGTTTCAATTTATTAATTTTCAACTGTCATAGATCTTCTGTGCTTCTTAAAGGCACAGTACGTTTTAATATTATTCTAATTGAATTGTATTTCCAAGTTGCAAGTTTATTTGCTAGTGTGTTAAACATGTCTGATTCAGAGGATGATACCTGTGTCATTTGTTGCAATGCCAAAGTGGAGCCCAATAGAAATTTATGTACTAACTGTATTGATGCTACTTTAAATAAAAGTCAATCTGTACAAATTGAACAAATTTCACCAAACAACGGGGGGAGAGTTATGCCGACTAACTCGCCTCACGTGTCAGTACCTACATCTCCCGCTCAGAGGGAGGTGCGTGATATTGTAGCGCCGAGTACATCTGGGCGGCCATTACAAATCACATTACAGGATATGGCTACTGTTATGACTGAGGTTTTGGCTAAATTACCAGAACTAAGAGGTAAGCGTGATCACTCTGGGGTGAGAACAGAGTGCGCTGATAATATTAGGGCCATGTCAGACACTGCGTCACAGGTGGCAGAACATGAGGACGGAGAACTTCATTCTGTGGGTGACGGTTCTGATCCAAACAGACTGGATTCAGATATTTCAAATTTTAAATTTAAACTGGAAAACCTCCGTGTATTACTAGGGGAGGTGTTAGCGGCTCTGAATGATTGTAACACAGTTGCAATACCAGAGAAAATGTGTAGGTTGGATAAATATTGTGCGGTACCGACGAGTACTGAGGTTTTTCCTATACCTAAGAGACTTACTGAAATTGTTACTAAGGAGTGGGATAGACCCGGTGTGCCGTTCTCACCCCCTCCGATATTTAGAAAAATGTTTCCAATAGACGCCACCACAAGGGACTTATGGCAAACGGTCCCTAAGGTGGAGGGAGCAGTTTCTACCTTAGCTTCCACTATCCCGGTGGAGGATAGCTGTGCTTTTTCAGATCCAATGGATAAAAAGTTAGAGGGTTACCTTAAGAAAATGTTTGTTCAACAAGGTTTTATATTGCAACCCCTTGCATGCATTGCGCCGATCACGGCTGCAGCGGCATTCTGGATTGAGTCTCTGGAAGAGAACATTGGTTCAGCTACTCTGGACGACATTACGGACAGGCTTAGAGTCCTTAAACTAGCTAATTCATTCATTTCAGAGGCCGTAGTACATCTTACTAAACTTACGGCGAAGAATTCAGGATTCGCCATTCAGGCACGCAGGGCGCTGTGGCTAAAATCCTGGTCAGCTGATGTTACTTCTAAGTCTAAATTGCTTAATATACCTTTCAAAGGGCAGACCTTATTCGGGCCCGGGTTGAAAGAGATTATCGCTGACATTACAGGAGGTAAAGGCCATGCCCTGCCTCAGGACAAAGCCAAAGCCAAGACTAGACAGTCTAATTTTCGTTCCTTTCGTAATTTCAAAGCTGGAGCAGCATCAACTTCCTCTGCACCAAAACAGGAAGGAGCTGTTGCTCGCTACAGACAAGGCTGGAAACCTAACCAGTCCTGGAACAAGGGCAAGCAGACTAGGAAACCTGCTGCTGCCCCTAAGACAGCATGAATTGAGGGCCCCCGATCCGGGATCGGATCTAGTGGGGGGCAGACTTTCTCTCTTCGCCCAGGCTTGGGCAAGAGATGTTCAGGATCCCTGGGCGCTAGAGATAATATCTCAGGGATACCTTCTGGACTTCAAATACTCTCCTCCAAGAGAGAGATTTCATCTGTCAAGATTGTCAACAATCCAGACAAAGAAAGAGGCGTTTCTACGCTGCGTACAAGAGCTCTTGTTAATGGGAGTAATCCATCCAGTTCCACGATCGGAACAGGGACAGGGGTTTTACTCAAATCTGTTTGTGGTTCCCAAAAAAGAGGGAACTTTCAGACCAATCCTGGACTTAAAGATCCTAAACAAATTCCTAAGAGTTCCATCGTTCAAGATGGAGACTATTCGGACAATTTTACCTATGATCCAAGAGGGTCAGTACATGACCACTGTAGATTTAAAAGATACTTACCTTCACATACCGATTCACAAAGATCATTATCGGTACCTAAGGTTTGCCTTCCTAGACAGGCATTACCAGTTTGTGGCTCTTCCATTCGGATTGGCTACAGCTCCAAGAATCTTCACAAAGGTTCTGGGTGCTCTTCTGGCGGTACTAAGACCGCGGGGAATCTCGGTAGCTCCATACCTAGACGACATTCTGATACAAGCTTCAAGCTTTCAAACTGCCAAGTCTCATACAGAGTTAGTGCTGGCATTTCTAAGTTCACATGGATGGAAGGTGAACGAAAAGAAAAGTTCACTCGTTCCACTCACAAGAGTTCCCTTCCTGGGGACTCTTATAGATTCTGTAGAAATGAAGATTTACCTGACAGAGGACAGGCTAACAAGACTTCAAAGTGCTTGCCGCACCCTTCATTCCATTCAACACCCGTCAGTGGCTCAATGCATGGAGGGAATCGGCTTAATGGTAGCGGCAATGGACATAGTACCCTTTGCACGCTTACACCTCAGACCACTGCAACTGTGCATGCTAAGTCAGTGGAATGGGGATTACTCAGACTTATCCCCTTCTCTGAATCTGGATCAAGAGACCAGAAATTCTCTTCTATGGTGGCTTTCTCGGCCACATCTGTCCAGGGGGATGCCATTCAGCAGACCAGACTGGACAATTGTAACAACAGACGCCAGCCTTCTAGGTTGGGGTGCCGTCTGGAATTCTCTGAAGGCTCAGGGACAATGGAGTCAGGAGGAGAGTCTCCTGCCAATAAACATTCTGGAATTGAGAGCAGTTCTCAATGCCCTCCTGGCTTGGCCCCAGTTGACAACTCAGGGGTTCATCAGGTTTCAGTCGGACAACATCACGACTGTAGCTTACATCAACCATCAGGGAGGGACAAGAAGCTCCCTAGCTATGATGGAAGTATCAAAGATAATTCTCTGGGCAGAGTCTCACTCTTGCCACCTGTCAGCAATCCACATCCCGGGAGTGGAGAACTGGGAGGCGGATTTCTTAAGTCGTCAGACTTTTCATCCGGGGGAGTGGGAACTTCATCCGGAGGTCTTTGCCCAAATACTTCGACGTTGGGGCAAACCAGAGATAGATCTCATGGCGTCTCGACAGAACGCCAAGCTTCCTCGTTACGGGTCCAGATCCAGGGATCCAGGAGCAGTCCTGATAGATGCTCTGACAGCACCTTGGGACTTCAGGATGGCTTACGTGTTTCCACCCTTCCCGTTGCTTCCGCGATTGATTGCCAGAATCAAACAAGAGAGAGCATCAGTGATTCTAATAGCACCTGCGTGGCCACGCAGGACTTGGTATGCAGACCTGGTGGACATGTCATCCTGTCCACCTTGGTCTCTACCTCTGAAACAGGACCTTCTGATACAGGGTCCCTTCAAACATCAAAATCTAACTTCTCTGAAGCTGACTGCTTGGAAATTGAACGCTTGATTTTATCAAGACGTGGGTTTTCTGAGTCAGTTATTGATACCTTAATACAGGCTAGGAAACCTGTTACCAGAAAGATTTACCATAAGATATGGCGTAAATACCTATATTGGTGTGAATCCAAAGGTTACTCTTGGAGTAAGGTTAGGATTCCTAGGATATTGTCTTTTCTACAAGAAGGTTTAGAAAAGGGTTTATCTGCTAGTTCATTAAAGGGACAGATCTCAGCTCTGTCCATTCTGTTACACAAACGTCTGTCAGAAGTTCCTGACGTCCAGGCTTTTTGTCAGGCTTTGACCAGGATTAAGCCTGTGTTTAAAACTGTTGCTCCACCATGGAGTTTAAACCTTGTTCTTAATGTTTTTCAGGGCGTTCCGTTTGAACCCCTTCATTCCATTGATATAAAGTTGTTATCTTGGAAAGTTCTATTTTTAATGGCTATTTCCTCGGCTCGAAGAGTCTCTGAATTATCAGCCTTACATTGTGATTCTCCTTATTTGATTTTTCATTCGGATAAGGTAGTCCTGCGTACTAAACCTGGGTTCTTACCTAAGGTAGTTACTAACAGGAATATCAATCAAGAGATTGTTGTTCCTTCTTTATGCCCAAATCCTTCTTCAAAGAAGGAACGTCTACTGCACAACCTGGATGTAGTCCGTGCTCTAAAATTTTACTTACAGGCAACTAAGGAATTTCGACAAACGTCTTCTCTGTTTGTCATTTACTCTGGGCAGAGGAGAGGTCAAAAAGCTTCCGCTACCTCTCTTTCTTTTTGGCTTCGTAGCATAATTCGTTTAGCTTATGAGACTGCTGGACAGCAGCCTCCTGAAAGAATTACAGCTCATTCTACTAGAGCTGTGGCTTCCACTTGGGCCTTCAAGAATGAGGCCTCTGTTGAACAGATTTGCAAGGCTGCAACTTGGTCTTCGCTTCATACTTTTTCCAAATTTTACAAATTTGACACTTTTTGCTTCATCGGAGGCTATTTTTGGGAGAAAGGTTCTTCAGGCAGTGGTTCCTTCTGTATAAAGAGCCTGCCTATCCCTCCCGTCATCCGTGTACTTTTGCTTTGGTATTGGTATCCCAGAAGTAATGATGACCCGTGGACTGATCACACTTAACAGAAGAAAACATAATTTATGCTTACCTGATAAATTCCTTTCTTCTGTAGTGTGATCAGTCCACGGCCCGCCCTGTTTTTAAGGCAGGTAAATATTTTTTAATTTATACTCCAGTCACCACTTCACCCTTGGCTTTTCCTTTCTCGTTGGTCCTTGGTCGAATGACTGGGAGTGACGTAGAGGGGAGGAGCTATGTGCAGCTCTGCTGGGTGAATCCTCTTGCACTTCCTGTTGGGGAGGAGTAATATCCCAGAAGTAATGATGACCCGTGGACTGATCACACTACAGAAGAAAGGAATTTATCAGGTAAGCATAAATTATGTTTTTTTTATTTTTTATTTTTTTTTACCAATTATCCAAATAAAGTATAGTCCTAGAAAACGAATTATATGAGAAACAGTAAGTCAAGAAATTAACTCGAACAGCAGCTCTAGGCTAGCATCAAATTTGAAATATGCTACACAATAATTTTACCTAAAATAACAGGCAAGAAAACCGAAATAGCCAAAAATTCAATTTTCGGCCGAAACGTTTCTGTGGCCGAAATTTCGGTGCATCCCTAGTTAGCGTTATTACTCATGTCATTTATTTCCATATGAAGGTACACTACTGTCAAAATTAAACTTTCAGGATTCAGACAGATCATATATGTTTAAAAAAAAAAAAAAAAAGTTCCACTGCACGTACTTTTTGAAATTGTGTACACTCTTTATATCTGCCCATTTTATGAGGCTCCAGCTCCTACTGAGCACGTGTATTAGTACAACAGTATCAATATTTGTGATTGGCTGGCTTCTGTCACATGATACAGAGAGCTGGGAAAATGGAAGTATGTTTGAAATTTGCAAGAAAAAAATTACTACTCCATTTAAAATTCTAAGTGAATTTGTTTTCTTCTGCCTTTGCCAGTTATGTAATTCTATTGTTTTGAAAGGAGGCAAAATATGCCCACAAAATCTTCAGCTCCTGCTAGTTATTTTCCTTCATATCAACTTTTATTCATAGTGCAACAAAAGGAGAATGTGGTGCATCATAAAATAGGTATAAGACCTTCATTACACTGCTAATGAAAATCACATAAAATCACTATATAAAAATTATATTGTCACATTATTCAGATTAAAGAAGGGTTACAGGGAGGCTTCCTGAATAATTTCAAGGGTTTACAAAAGTGCCTACAAGTCTGTTTGTTTGGTTTTTACTTTTACTTTGACCAGTGAAGACATGGAGAAGTGTCGTCCAGTATGCAAATATAGACAGTATTTGAGCACCCAATAGAAAGACTGCAGCTTTCCTATACTATAAGTCCTCGATAGTCACAGAAAACGCCATCATAAAGAAAAATTAAAACTACACTAAGTAGCAGAACTATGGAAATCCTGTCTTTGACAGTAGCAATATTTGCAGAAAACAGTGTTAACAGCCTGGAATAACCGATCCTGAGTAAGGCATGCTCTGTAATGTTGAAATTAAGTTATTGTGAAGGAAAAGCAAATTAATTGAAGATTCAAGGATAAAATAATTTGGTCCTGTAAATACGTTTTTCCTATAAATTAAAAGGCAGAATTTCCTGTGCAACTTGTGGTTTTGATTCTTCCTTACATGTGGAATGACTGACATTTTAAACCCTCTACATGTTAGATGTGACCTTTGTTCATAGTGATTATGTAAGAGTATACAGAGAACCACGGGGAGTGTGTGTGTGTATATAGATGGATTAAATCTATTATTTTTTCTCATTGCTAAACTTTAAATATTTTTCTCTTTTAGATTCTTTGACAAGATGCCAATCCTTAAGCAATCAGGATCCCACTCAAAGAAGCGATCTCGCATTGATCGGGATATGATTAGTGCTCCTTTGGGGGATTTTAGACACACCATGCATGTTGGAAGAGGGGGTGATGTCTTTGGAGACACTTCCTTCCTAAGTAATCATGGACCATCATCGTCACCAACCGTAGAAGTCTCAGCCCCCAAAAAGAATGGCCTTAGGAAAGTTAGCTCAAAAGATCAAGTGGATGGTAAATTGGCAGATTCACTCAGCCAGCTCTCACAGTCCTCTGGAATAGGTTCTGGTGCAGGAAGTGTTTCATCTAGCCCTGTTAATAATGTACCATCCAAAGAAGACACCTTGTGGAACACTAGCACCAGTGGAGGCCAGTCTGATCAGTTTGACTGGCTGTCACCTGGAAGTGACTGTGGGCTGAAGCATGCAGAATCCATTTTGTCCTTCCACCTTGACTTGGGACCGTCTATCATGGATGAAGTGTTAGGTGTGATGGACAAAGATACTTCCACTGCTGACTGGAACAATACAGACATTAAGTGCGATTTTGACTACAAGTTTTCTCCTATTAAGAATACAGATAGTGAAAAACACATCCAGCCTTCCTTGGCCTTAGAAGCACAGGGTACCCATTATACGCTGTCTGACACTTTGCCTATTGCAAACTCAGGTGTTGACTGTAACTCAAACTCTGTGTCTGAAAATCTAGGGTCCAACCAATCGGCTTATGAGGAAGACAGTGAAGAAGAAAAGAGGTCTATTTATGAGGGTATTACAGATGGTTCTGTAAAACATGAAAAGAGCTTGCACACAAGTCACTCTGTTCAGATGGAGGAGGAGGATGATGATGATGAAGAAGATGATGAAGATGCTGGGCAAGGATATACATTTGATGAGGACCTTGATGATGAGATAGGTGTATAGGGATGGCAAATGCTGTACGTGAACTCCTACGCTTATATATCACTGTGATAAAGATGGTGAAAAAGGTCAACTTTTGCAAATTGCATAAACTATAAATGTGAACAATTTGAAGCATCATAGGTAGAGCTGAATCCTAATTCTGGTTTATAAAAATGAGTGTGACTTATTCAACAAACTTCTGCATTTATCACACATGGGCCTAGCTAGGAATTGAAGAGCTTGGAACTTTGCATTGTCATTGAGCACGTTTGTGCTTCAGATTTTTTTTTTTTTTTATTAGACTGTTAAAGGAACAAACAAATGTGACATTTAAAATGTTTCACTATTCCTTTTTTTTCATGACTTCTATTCTTGTCTAAACCTGTAAAAGAAACACATATTTAAGAGTGATTTGTAATACTTAAAGAAATTTTATAATATGTCCAAAGTGGGATTAAGTGATTATTTTTTTTTTTTTTTTGGTTCTTATTACAAAAATGTAACATTGTTTATAATGATCACTTTGTGGGTTAAGGGTTTAAAACATATTAGTAAAATAATTTGTACTCTATGCTCCTTTTACATCCCTCTTTGCTATCTCAGAATCTTACATATTGAAAAGGATTTAAATCTATATTTTTGATGGAAAATTATTTTTATAGTGTTGAACACTACACTTGTTGGCCAAGACATTTTGTTTTAATTCCCTTTTGCTTTGTTCATTAGGAGTTATACGGACTAAAAAATGTCAGTGGGACTGTAGTCACATTAAGTACACTAAAACTATTATTTTGCTTCTTAAAGTCTGGTTCTGGAAAATGATGTAACCGTTTTATCTCTAGTTACTCCTTTTCCGTATTGTGAACCAGAATATTGCTTTCTCCTGTGGATGATTTGATTTTTTTAAATTTTATTTCACCAAATTCTGACCACTCAGTATTTTGTATGCAGTATAATCCAAAAATCTATTCTCTGAAAGTGTATACTAAAAAATAAATGTGTAAAATAACAGCCATATAGTAACGTGGATGACTGTCAAATGGAATCCAAATATATTCATAATTTAAATACAGTATCTGATCAGCGAGTCAATAAATACCCACTTAGTTTTTTATTCTTGTTAGTACTGCACACTCTAACACATCTTTGCAGATGCTATACCATATCCCTAATATATGGTGGGGGGAGGGGGAGGAAGTTAATTATATATTTTTTATTTTTTTTTAGTTTGTTTTGGTTTTCTCTTGCAAATTTTTGTTGTCCTGGTGGAACCAGACACAACACTCCCTGCTACGCAAACAAAATTCTATAATTATTGTTTTTAAGTGCTAATTAAAACATTTAAACTGTACATATTTCTCCTTTTTTGATCTTCTGTATAAGGAAAAAAAAGATTTTCAAAATGTATTTTACAATACTTTTATATAAATGTTTCTGCATTAAACCGTTGTGTACTTGGTTTTTATCTAGTTTTAGTTCCTGAAGTACAACTGAATATTTTTAAGATTTAAACGGTGCTTGAGATTTATATTTATGTTGTTTGCATTACTTTTCTTGCCGACTAACCAGGGCTAAAGGCAAATTACATTTTTATTTTCCTCATAAAGGCCTAAATTACAAGTGGAACACTATTGAGAGATATAGATATATCAATATATCTCACACATGCACATAGTTAAGGGACATTAAACACTATAAGCATAATATTGAGGTCATTCCCCAGCCTCCCTCTAGTTTGTCGCCAGGTTGAAATCTTTCAATACATTCCAGTGTTGACCTGTTTGTACATGTGCAGCAACTCTTCTTCAGATACCTGCATATACTTGTGTATGGCAACACCCATGATTAAAGGTAGGTGCGTGAAATATATTGTGTTTTAATGTCCCTTTTTAAATGTAAAATATATGTTTTATTATTGAAATGTATAAAGTGTTTTAAATGGATGTGATACATGACCAGGTGTTTGACTGGAAGGGCTCAAAGGTGTGTGTATGGATCTATATGTGTATATCTATATCTTCTATAAGATACGACGCGTCCACGGATTCATCCTTTACTTGTGGGATATTATCCTCCTGCTAACAGGAAGTGGCAAAGAGCACCACAGCAGAGCTGTCTATATAGCTCCTCCCTTAGCTCCACCCCCCAGTCATTCTCTTTGCCTACTCTAAGTACTAGGAAGGGTAAAGTGAAAGAGGTGATAAAATGTTAGTTTTTATTTATTTTCTTCAAGCAAGAATTTTTTATTTTAAATGGTACCGGTGTGTACTATTTACTCTCAGGCAGCAGATGGATGAAGTTTTCTGCCTGGAGGCTGATGATCTTAGCATTTGTCAATAAGATCCAGTGCAGTTCCCACAGAATGGCTGAGGAGTACAGGAAACTTCAGTGTGAGGAACGTTTTCATGCTATATAGCAGTGAGGTATGTTCAGTCAATTTTTCTGGAGAGACTGTGGTATTTCAGAATGGCTGACAGTATCCCCATGAGGGTAAGGGTAAGCAGTAATCCTAAGAAAAGAGGGGTATTACTAAGCTTGCATATAGGGGCTCATAAAAAATGGTTGACACTGAGTTTGAATGTTTGTGGGTAAACGTTTATTGAGGCTTTATTAGAGGGTACACTTGGCTTCTTTTTTGGGTTAAAGAACCCACATGGCTACTTTCAGACCGCTCTGGTGCGGTTCATTTGGGCTGCAAAACATCAAGTGAGATGGGCGAAGCCTATTTTCGCGCCTCAGTTGCGCACTTGTATTTGCAGAGCAAGCTCCAACTCTGGTGGGCCCTTGTGGAAGTGTTGGGCCAAATCGAAGCTTTAACCCCGTTTTTCCAATCCCTGAGGGCAGGTAGGCGCCACAGCAGGGCTGTGGTGAGGTGCAGGGGGTGTTTTTTCCGGATTTAGGCCTTATTAATTATCCGGTTTTTCACTGTAAAGGGTTAACTGTTCCTTTCCTTGTGGGGCAATATTTGCTGCATATTTTGAATATTCATGCAAAAAATTGAAACAATTTGATTATTTTTAAGCTGTTTTGCAGAACGTGTATGCTTTTTTTCTCTTAAAGGCGCAGTACCGTTTTTTAAGATTATTTTTTTCACTAAATAAAGTGTTTTCAAGCCTGTTTGTGTCATTACTAGCCTGTTTTAACATGTCTGACATTGAGGAAAGCCAATGTTCAATGTGTTTGGAAGCCGTTGTGGAACCCCCACTTAAAGGGACAGTCTAGTCAAAATTAAACTTTCATAATTCAGATAGGGCATGACATTTTGAACAACTTTCCAATTGACTTTAGTCATTACATTTGCTTTGTTCCCTTGGTGGTATTTTTGAAAATTAAACCTAGGTAGGCTCAAACTGATTTCTAAACCGTTGAAAACCGCCTCTTAGCTCAGAGCATTTCAAAGTTTTTTCAGTTAGACAGTACTTGTTCATTTGTGTCATATGGATAACATTGTGCTCACTCCAGTGGAGTTTTTTAGGAGTCTGCACTGATGGGCTAAACTGCATATCAGTCAAAAGCACTGAGATAAGGGGACAGTCTGCAGAGGCCCAGATACAAGGTAATCACAGAGGTAAAACATATATTAATATAGCCGTGTTGGTTATGCAAAACTGGGGAATGGGTAATAAAGGGATTATCTATCTTTTTAAACAATAAAAATTCTGGTGTAGACTGTCCCTTTAAAATGTGTCCCTCATGCACTGAAAGGGCAATTAATTGCAAAGAACATATTTTAGCTGATAAAAGTATGTCACAGGATGATTCTCAGTCAGAAGGGAATCAGGTTATGCCATCTAATTCTCCCCAAGTGTCACAACCATTAACGCCCGCACAAGCGAAGCCAAGTACTTCTAGTGCGTCTAATTCTTTCACCCTGCGAGATATGGCCGCAGTTATGAATACTACCCTCACAGAGGTATTATCTAAGCTGCCTGGGTTGCAGGGGAAGCGTGGTAGGTCCAGTGTGAGTAAATGCTGAGCCTTCTGACGCTTTATTAGCCATCTCCGATGTACCCTCACAATGTTCTGAGTTGGGGGTGAGGGATTTGCTGTCTGAGGGAGAGATTTCTGATTCAGGAAAGATGTTCCCTCAGACAGATTCAGATATGACGGCTTTTAAAGTTTAAGCTAGAGCACCTCCGCCTGTTGCTTAGGGAGGTTTTAGCGACTCTGGATGATTGTGACCCTATTGTAGTTCCACCAGAGAAATTGTGTAAACTGGATAGATATCTAGAGGTTCCTACTTACACTGTTTTTCCGGGCCCTAAGAGGATTTCGGACATTGTTACTAAGGAGTGGGATAGACCAGGTATTCCGTTCTCTCCCCCTCCTACTTTTAAGAAAATGTTTACCATATCGGACACCATTCGGGATTCGTGGCAGACTATCCCTAAGGTGGGGGAGTGCTTTCAAAGATCCTATGGATAAAAAAATTAGGTCTTCTAAAGAAAATATTTATTCATCAGGGTTTTCTTCTGCAACCTATAGCGTGCATTGTTCCTGTAACTACTGCAGCTGCATGGTTCGAGGCTCTAGAGGAGGCTCTTCAGGTTGAGACCCCATTAGATGAAATTCTGGATAGAATTAGGGCTCTTAAGCTAGCGAATTCTTTCATTACAGATGCCGCTTTTCAACTGGCTAAATTAGCGGCAAAGAATTCAGGTTTTGCCATTTTAGCGCATAGAGCGTTATGGCTTAAGTCCTGGTCTGACGTATCATAAAAATCTAAGCTTTTAGCCATCCCTTTCAAGGGTAAGACCCTATTCGGGCCTTAACTGAAAGAGATCATTTCAGACATCACTGGAGGAAAAGGCCATGCTCTTCCTCAGGATAGGACAAATAAGATGAGGACCAAACAAACTAATTTTCGTTCCTTTCGAAACTTCAATGGTGGTCCCTCTACCTACTCCCCTGCTGCAAAGCAGGAGGGAAATTTTGCTCAATCCAAGTCAGTCTGGAGACCTAACCAAACTAGGAACAAGGATAAACAGGTCAAGAAGCCCGCTGCTGCCACCAAGACAGCATGAAGGGGCAGCCCCCGATCCAGGACCGGATCTAGTAGGGGGCAGACTTTCTCTCTTTGCTCAGGCTTGGGCAAGAGACGTTCAGGACTCCTAGGTTTAGAAATCGTGACCCAGGGGGGTATCTTCTAGATTTCAAGGATTCTCCTCCAAGGGGGAGATTCCATCTTTCTTGATTGTCTGTAAACCAGACAAAAAGAGAGGCATTCTTACGCTGTGTAGAAGACCTACATACCATCTGAGTAATCTGCCCAGTTCCAAAAACAGAACAGGGGCAGGGGTTTTACTCCAATCTGTTTGTGGTTCCCAAAAAAGAGGGAACCTTCAGACCAATTTTAGATCTCAAGATCCTAAACAAATTCCTCAGAGTCCCATCCTTCAAGATGGAGACCATTCGGACTATTTTACCAATGATCCAGGAGGGATTTAAAGGATGCGTATCTGCACATCCCTATCCACAAAGATCATCACCAGTTCCTCAGGTTTGCTTTTCTGGACAAGCATTACCAGTTTGTGGCTCTTCCCTTCGAGTTGGCCACAGCTCCCAGAATTTTCACGAAGGTGCTAGGGTCCCTTCTGCCGGTTCTAAGGCCGCGGGGCATAGCAGTGGCACCTTTTATCTAGATGATATCTTAATTCAGGTGGCAACTTACCAACTAGCCAAATCTCACACGGACATCGTGTTGGCTTTTCTAAGATTTCACGGGTGGAAGGTGTTCACTTATCCCCCTCACAAGGGTTCCATTCCTGGGAACTCTTATAGATTCGGTAGACATGAAAAATTTTCTGACGGAGGTCAGGAAATCAAAGATTTTAACCACCTGTCGAACTCTTCATTCCATTCCTCGGCCGTCTGTGGCTCAGTGTATGGAGGTAATCTGACTAATGGTAGCTGCAATGGACACAGTTCCGTTTGCTCGCTTGCATCTCAGACCACTGCAACTATGCTCAATCAGTGGAATGGGGATTATGCAAATTTTATCTCCTCAGATAAATCTGGATCAAGAGATCAAAGACTCTCTTTGGTGGTTGTCACAGGATCATCTGTCCCAGGGAATGTGTTTCCGCAGGCCAGCATGGGTCATAGTGACGATGGACGCCAGCCTATTGGGCTGGGGTGAAGTCTGGAATTCCCTGAAAGCACAGGGTATGGGGACTCAGGAGGAGGCTCTCCTCCCGATAAATATTCTAGAACTGAGAGCGATATTCAATGCGCTTCAGGCATGGCCTCAGCTGGCTTTGGCCAGATTCATAAGATTCCAGTCGGACAATATCACGACTGTAGCATATATCGGTCATCAGGGGGGAACAAAGAGTTCTCTAGCGATGATAGAGGTTTCCAAAATAATTAGATGGGCAGAGGCTCACTCTTGCCATCTATCAGCAATCTATATCCCAGGAGTGGAGAACTGGGAAGCGGATTTCTAAGTCGTCAGACTTTTCATCCGGGGGAGTGGGAACTTCATCCGGAGGTTTTTGCACAATTGATTAATCAATGGGGCACACCAGAATTGGATCTGATGGCATCTCGTCAGAATGCCAAACTTCCTTGTTACGGGTCCAGATCAAGGGATCCTCAAGCAGTACTGATAGATGCTCTAGCAGTCTCTTGGTCGTTCAACCTGGCTTATGTGCTTCCACCATTTCCTCTCATTCCTCGTCTGATCGCCAGAATCAAACAGGAGAGAGCTTTAGTGATTTTGATAGCACCTGCGTGGCCACGCAGGACTTGGTATGCAGATCTGATGGACATGTCATCTCTGCCACCGTGGCCTCTGCCACTGAGACAGACCTTCTCGTTCAGGGTCTGTTCCAACATCCAAATCTAGTTTCTCTGCGGCTGACTGCCTGGAGATTGAACGCTTGATTTTATCCAAGCGGGGATTCTCTGAGTCGGTCATTGATACCTTGATTCAGGCTCGAAAGCCTGTCACTAGGAACATTTATCATAAGATATGGCGTAAATATCTTTATTGGTGCGAATCCAAAAGCTACTCATGGAGTAAGATCAGGATTCCTAGGATTTTGTCCTTTCTCCAAGAAGGATTGGAGAAGGGGTTATCGGCTAATTCCTTAAAGGGACAGATATCTGCTTTGTCAATTTTACTGCACAAGCGTCTGGCAGATGTTCCAGACGTTCAGTCGTTCTGTCAGGCTTTAGTTAGAATCAAGCCTGTGTTTAAACCTGTTGCTCTGCCATGGAGTTTGAATTTAGTTCTTCAAGTTCTTCAAGGGGTTCTGTTTGAACCTATGCATTCCATAGATATTAAGCTTCAATCTTGGAAAGTTCTGTTTTTAGTTGCTATCTCTTCGGCTCGAAGAGTTTCTGAACTATCTGCATTGCAATGCGACTCGCCTTACCTTGTTTTTCATGCTGATAAGGTGGTTTTGCGTACCAAACCTGGATTCCTTCCTAAGGTTGTTACTTATAAGAATATTAATCAGGAAATTGTTGTTCCTTCCCTGTGTCCTAATCCTTCCTCTAAGAAGGAGCATCTTTTGCACAATTTGGACGTGGTTCGTACCTTGAAGTTTTACTTGCAAGCGACCAAAGATTTCCGTCAAACATCTTCTCTATTTGTTGTCTATTCTGGAAAACGTAGAGGTTAAAAAGCTACGGCTACCTCCTTTTTCTTTTTGGTTGAAAAGCATCATCCGTTTGGCATACAAGAGTGCTGGACAGCAGCCTCCTGAAAGAATTACAGCTTACTCTACTAGAGCGGTGTCTTCCACATGGGCTTTTAAAAATGATGCTTCTGTTGAACAGATTTGTAAGGCTGCAACTTGGTCTTCACTTCATACTTTTTCCAAATTTGATACTTTTTGCTTTTTTGGAAGCTATTTTTGGGAGAAAAGTTCTTCAAGCAGTGGTTCCTTCTGTTTAGCCATCTGTCTTGTCCCTCCAGTTCATCCGGGTCCTGTAGCTTTGGTATTGTATGCCACAAGTAAAGGATGAATCCGTGGACTCGTCGTATCTTATAGAAGAAAAGTAAATTTATGCTTACCTGATAAATTAATTTCTTCTATGATACGACGAGTCCACGGCCCGCCCTGTCAATTTTAGACAATTTTTTTTTATTCAAAACTTCAGTCAACTTCACCTTTTTTAGTTTCTCCTTTTTCTTCCTGTACCTTCGGTCGAATGACTGGAGGGAGGAGCTATATAGACAGCTCTGCTGTGGTGCTCTTTGCCACTTCCTGTTAGCAGGAGGATAATATCCCACAAGTAAAGGCTGAATCCGTGGACTCGTCGTATCATAGAAGAAATTAATTTATCAGGTAAGTATATATATATATATATATATATATATATATATATATATATATATATATATATATATATATATATATATATATATATATATATATATATATATATATATATATATATATATATATATACACACACACACACCACCCCACCCCCCCTGGTCAGTAGTAAAATCCAAATTTATGACTTAATGTTTCAGGACCATTAGTGCCCCTTCATCAGAGAAACCCAAATACCATAACAAATGGATATTTATATACATGAACATTCCCCCTATAACGTTCCAATCATAATTCACCATGTGCAAAAGCAGCTTGTGTGCAAACCGCAACTAAAATCCTATCTACCCTGTGATACTGATAAAAACATAGACATTACAGCCCCCATATTTGTGGTCCCATACACTTTGATAATTAAAATTATTATTGTATGTGTTGTAACCCTCTCTAGTCAGTCAATATTCATTTGTGTGTGTGGACGATCTACATCATAGCCATAAAACAGGCTCTCGATAAGTCTTATCAAAATAACATTCTATATAACCTACTAGTATAACATTATGGGAGGTAATGAGCCGATGTAAACAAATGCGCACATGCCTATTACGTGCGTTCCTCTCTGTGACTGTTACCGCCCACTACTCGATTATAGATTTAAAAACAACTGAATATATAAAACTGCTTTTTGAACCAATGATGAATTAAAAATGTCCTATATCCAATACCTCTAACATCTATAAAGTGTTCCCTGTATCGAATATCTCTAATGTCTATAATGCATAAACATGTGTACAAACATTATTGATTGCCTGTTATAAATTAATTCACTTTTCACTAATTAATATCACTGCACTGTAGTAACCACCTTCTTACATGAATCTTCTGCCCCTCATTTGTTTCTCCTAGAGGGGCTGAATAAAAATAACAAAAGTTAAAAATTGTATAAATTAAATTGATATACTTTATCCTCTCTACTAATCCAAAAGTAGGTATCTAGTACCCCGTACATAGAAATAGTTGGGAACATGGCACATCATGAAGCAGCCACTATATTGATCCAAAAATGTATATTGATAACCCCATAAATGGCATTGGTTAAAAATCAAGTTGAGGAAAGTCTGTTTCCATCAGAGCGACTAACTTCATAATTTATCGAAATGGGGAAGTCTCTCTCTTCTCTCTCTCTCTCTCTCTCTCCTTTTTTTTTTCCTTATGATTTTGCTTCCAAAAATCTTATTCCTCTGTCAAAACTTACCTTTATTTATCAAATATAAAGAAATTCCTATGGAACAAAAACAGAATTTATGCTTACCTGATAAATTACTTTCTCTTGCGGTGTATCCAGTCCACGGATTCATCCTTTACTTGTGGGATATTCTCATTCCTTACAGGAAGTAGCAAAGAGAGCACACAGCAAAGCTGTCCATATAGCTCCCCCTCTAGCTCCACCCCCCCCCAGTCATTCGACCAAAGGTTAGGAAGAAAAAGGAGAAACCATAGGGTGCAGTGGTGACTGAAGAAGCCTCCGAAGAAGCAAAATTATCGAATTTGTAAAATTTGGCAAAAGTATGCAGTGAAAACCAAGTAGCTGCCTTACAAATCTGTTCAACAGGAGCCTCGTTTTTGAAAGCCCATGTGGAAGCCACTGCTCTAGTAGAATGAGCAGTAATTCTTTCAGGAGCCTGCTGGCCAGCAGTCTCATAGGCCAAAGGGATTATGCTTTTCAGCCAAAAGGAAATAGAGGTAGCAGTCGCTTTCTGACCTCTCCTCTTACCAGAATAGATAATAAACAAGGAAGATGTTTGTCTGAAACCCTTAGTTGCTTGTAAATAGAACTTTAAAGCACGAACTACATCAAGATTGTGTAATAGACGTTCCTTCTTCGAAGATGGATTAGGACACAGAGAAGGAACAACTATTTCCTGGTTAATATTCTTGTTAGAAACAACTTTAGGAAGAAAACCAGGCTTGGTACGCCAAACTACCTTATCTGCGTGGAACACCAGGTAAGGTGAATCACACTGTAAGGCTAAGATAATTCTGAAACTCTTCGAGCAGAAGCGATAGCTATCAAAAACAAAACTTTCCAAGATAACAACTTAATGTCTATGGAATGTAAAGGTTCAAACGGAACCCCTTGAAGAACTGGAAGAACTAGATTCAAACTCCATGGCGGAGCCACAGGTTTATAGACGGGCTTGATTCTGACTAAAGCCTGAGCAAACGCTTGAACGTCTGGTACCTCTGCCAGACGCTTGTGTAACAGGATAGACAAAGCAGATATTTGTCCTTTTAAGGAACTAGCTGACAATCCTTTCTCCAGTCCTTCTTGGAGAAAGGACAATATCCTGGGAATCCTAATCTTACTCCATGAGTAACCCTTGGATTCACACCAACAAAGATATTTCCACCATATCTTATGGTAGATTTTCCTGGTGACAGGCTTTCTAGCCTGAATCAGAGTATCTATAACTGACTCAGAGAACCCACGCTTTGATAGAATTAAGCGTTCAATCTCTAAGCAGTCAGACGTAGAGAAACTAAATTTGGATGCTTGAACGGACCCTGTATTAGAAGATCCTGCCTCATTGGCAGTGACCATGGTGGGACAGATGACATGTCCACTAGGTCTGCATAACAAGTCCTGCGTGGCCACGCAGGCGCTATCAGAATCACTGAAGCCTTCTCCTGCTTGATTCTGTCAAACAGACGCGGGAGGAGAGGAAACGGTGGAAAAACATAAGCCAGATTGAAGGACCAAGGCACTGCTAGAGCATCTATCAATACCGCCTTGGGGTCCCGGGACCTGGACCCGTAGAGAGGAAGTTTGGTGTTCTGACGGGACGCCATCAGATCCAACTCTGGGGTTCCCCATAGCTGAGTCAGCTGGGCAAATACCTCCGGGTGGAGTTCCCACTCCCCCGGGTGAAAAGTCTGACGACTTAGAAAATCCGCCTCCCAGTTGTCTACTCCAGGGATGTGAATTGCTGAGAGATGGCAGGAGTGATCCTCCGCCCACTTGATTATTTTGGTTACTTCCGTCATCGCTAGGGAACTCTTTGTTCCCCCCCCTGATGATTGACGTAAGCTACAGTCGTGATGTTGTCCGACTGAAATCTCATGAATTTGGCCGCCGCTAGTTGAGGCCATGCCTGAAGAGCATTGAATATCGCCCTCAGTTCCAGAATGTTTATCGGGAGAAGAGTTACTTCTCGAGACCATAAGCCCTGAGCTTTCAGGGAGTCCCAGACCACACCCCAGCCTAACAGACTGGCGTTGGTCGTTACGATGATCCACTCTGGCCTGCGGAAACATATTCCTTGAGACAGGTGATCCTGAGAAAACCACCAGAGAAGAGAATCTCTGGTCTTCTGGTCCAACTGAATTTGAGGAGACAAATCTGCATAATCCCCATTCCACTGTTTGAGCATGCATAGTTGCAGTGGTCTGAGATGTATCCGAGCAAAAGGGACTATGTCAATTGCCGCAACCATTAGTCCGATTGTCTCCATGCACTCAGCCACAGATGGCCAAGGAATGGAATAAAGAGCTCGGCAAGTAGTTAAGAGTTTTAGCTTTCTGACCTCCGTCAGAAATATTTTCATTTCTACCGAGTCTATCAGGGTTCCTAGGAATGGAACTCTTGTGAGGGGGGAGAGAGAACTCTTTTGATGTTCACCTTCCACCCGTGAGAAAGTTGACGCCTGAATTAAGATGTCGTCTAGGTAAGGCGCCACTGCTATGCCCCGCGGTCACCGCCAGGAGGGACCCTAGCAGTGCACCTTTGTGAAAATTCTGGGAGCAGTGGCAAACCCGAAAGGAAGAGCCACAAACTGAAAATGCTTGTCCAGAAAGGCGAACCTGAGAAACTGGTGATGATCTTTGTGGATAGGAATGTGCAGATATGCATCCTTTAGATCCACGGAAGTCATATATTGACCCTCCTGGATCATTGGTAAGATTGTCCGAATGGTCTCCATCTTGAATGATGGGACTCTGAGGAATTTGTTTAGAATTTTGAGATCCAGGATTGGTCTGAAAGTTCCTTCTTTTTTGGGAACCACAAACAGGTTTGAGTAAAACCCCAGTCCTTGTTCTGCAATTGGAACTGGGTGGATCACTCCCATTGTATGTAGATCTTCTACACAGCGTAAAAACGCCTCTTTCTTTGTCTGATCTGTAGACAGACGAGAAATGTGGAACCTTCCCCTTGGAGGAGAGTCCTTGAATTCTAGAAAGTATCCCTGGGCTACAATCTCTAATGCCCAAGGATCGTGTACATCTCTTGCCCAGGCCTGAGTGAAGAGAGAGAGTCTGCCCCCTACTAGATCCGGTCCCGGATCGGGGACTACCCCTTCATGCTGTCTTGGTGGCAGCTGCAGGCTTTTTGGCCTGTTTACCCTTATTCCAGCCCTGGTAAGGTTTCCAGTTTGCCTTGGGCTGTGAAGCGTTACCCTCTTGCTTTGCAGCCGGAGAGGATGAAGCGGGGCCATTCCTGAAATTGCGAAAGGAACGAAAATTAGCTTTGTTCTTTGTTTTAAAGGCTTTGTCCTGAGGGAGAGCATGGCCTTTTCCCCCGGTGATATCTGAAATAATCTCTTTCAATTCAGGCCCGAATAGGGTCTTCCCTTTGAAAGGAATGTTCAAAAGCTTGGATTTAGACGACACATCGGCCGACCAGGACTTTAGCCATAGCGCCCTGCGTGCCAAAATGGCGAAACCTGAATTTTTCGCCGCTAACTTAGCTATTTGGAAAGCGGCGTCAGTGATAAAAGAATTAGCTAGCTTTAGAGCCTTAATTCTATCCATAATTTCTTCATATGAGGTCTACGTCTGGAGCGAGTCTTCCAGCGCCTCAAACCAGAAAGCAGCTGCAGTAGTTACAGGAATAATGCAGGCAATAGGTTGGAGAAGAAAACCTTGTTGAACAAAAATTTTCTTAAGTAAACCCTCTAATTTTTTATCCATAGGGTCTTTAAAGGCACAACTGTCTTCAATTGGTATGGTTGTGCGTTTAGCTAGTGTAGAAATAGCCCCCTCCACCTTAGGGACCGTCTGCCACGAGTCCCGCATGGGGTCAGATATGGGGAACATTTTCTTAAAAACAGGAGGGGGGACAAAAGGGACACCTGGCCTATCCCACTCCCTAGTAACGATATCCGCAATCCTCTTAGCGACCGTAAATGCATCAGTGTAAACAGGGACCTCTAGGTACTTGTCCATTTTACACAATTTCTCTGGGATCACCAAAGGGTCACAGTCGTCCAGAGTAGCTAATACCTCCCTAAGTAAAACACTGAGGTGTTCTAGTTTAAATTTAAAAGCCAATGTATCTGAATCTGTCTGGGGAGGAACCCTTCCTGAATCAGAGACTTCTCCCTCAGACATCAAATCCCTCTCTCCCACTTCAGAGCGTTGTGACGGGTATATCGGATATGGCTACCAAAGCGTCAGAATGCTCATAATCTGTTCTTAAAACGTAGCTATCACGCTTTGCAGGTAACACAGGCAGTTTAGATAAGAAGGCTGTAAGAGAATTATCCATGACTGCCGCTAAGTCTTGTAATGTAAAAGGGTTAGACGCACTAGAGGTACTAGGCATCGCTTGCGCAGGCGTAACTGGTTGTGACACTTGGGGAGAGGAAGACGGGCTACCCTTGTTACCTTCAGTCTGAGAATCATCTTGGGCCACATTCTTAAGTGCAACAATATGATCTTTAAAGTGTATAGACATATCAGTACAAGTGGGACACATTCTGAGAGGGGGTTCCACCATGGCTTCTAAACACATTGAACGAGGATTTTCCTTAGTGTCAGACATGTTTAACAGACTAGTAGAGTACACAAACAGGCTTGGAATCACTTTAATCAAATAAAAAACACAATTTGAAAAAAACGTTACTGTGCCTTTAAGAGATAAAAAGAGCACACAATTTTACAAAACGGTGAAAAATGCAGCAATCTTTCTGAAATTTTCACAGTATGTAGCTAAAGCCTTAATAAGATTGCACCCCAAGTTTCAAAACAATTAACCCTTAATGCCCAAACCGTAGCAGCCTAAAGCCAACACTTGGTTAAATCACTACAGCACCTTGCCACAGCCTTGCTGTGGCCCTACCTTCCCTTACGGATCAGATTTAGGGGAATATAGCTTCTTTTAGGCCCTCAAACATCAGCAGGACCCTCCATGTGAAACAGCATGAACTTATCTGCAATTCTAAGCGCGCATCTGAGGTGCGAAATTCGGCCCCTCCCACTCTACTCCGGAGCTGTGAGGCCTAGTAAATCACTCCTAAGTGACTAAAAAACAGCCATGTGGAAATAACCCCAGAAAAAAACCAAAAGGGCTTTCAAAGTGTCTTGCAAAACGATTTTTCCTTAGCCAATCAATTGCCCTGAATAAGTGTCAACCAGTATATTAGCCCTATTATGTAAGCATTCAATTCCTTACTAAGTCTGTGAACATAGCTTACCCTCCCCTCATGGGGATATTGTTAGTCTCTTCTAGCATTATCACAGTCTTGTCTAGAAATAAATGACCGAACATACCTTATTGCAGATAACCCTGCAAACTGTTCCCCCCAACTGAAGTTTTCTGGTACTCCTCAGTCCTGTGTGGGAACAGCAGTGGATTTTAGTTACAACATGCTAAAATCATTTTCCTCTCAGCAGAAATCTTCATCACTTTTCTGCTAGAGAGTAAATAGTACAAACCGGTACCATTTAAAATAACAAACTTTTGATTGAAGATAATAAAACTACAATTCTAACACCACATTCACTTTACACTCCCGAGAGAGACCCTAGTGCTTAGAGCCAGCAAAGAGAATGACTGGGGGGTAGAGCTAGAGGGGGAGCTATATGGACAGCTTTGCTGTGTGCTCTCTTTGCTACTTCCTGTAGGGAATGAGAATATCCCACAAGTAAAGGATGAATCCATGGACTGGATACACCTTGCAAGAGAAAGAAAGCTAGGTTAGCTCTAAGGAAATTATTGCAGAAAAAGTAGTGGAAGCTCTGGGTTTTCCAGATCTCAAATTTTATATAATGTTTCATGTATGATGAAAGTGTCCAGTGATTGGATTACAGGGAAAAATTTGGTGTCTTTTATACTAATATAGAAAATGATTTAGTCGAGAGAGCTTCAGTTACAGGGCTACTTTATTTAAAGAGGAAAGATATTCCAAAAGCGATAAAAGATAGGGAATATATATATATATATATATATATATATATATATATATATATATATAGTATTATTTTGGCTGAAAACAAAAAAGATATTAGGTGTGAATAACCAGCTATCCAAATATCTACCGATTTGGGGCAATGCAGAATTCGCTCCTAGTCTGGTTATGAACATTTTTAAAAAATAGAAACAGAGAGGTTTTGAAGTGTATGGGGCCTATCTATCAAGCTCCGAAGGCTCGTCAGAAACAGCAGTTATGAAGCAGCGGTCACAAAGACTGCTGCTCCATAACCCTGTCCGCCTGCTCTGAGCAGGTGGACAGACATCGCCACAATTCAACCCGATTGAGTACGATTGGGTTGATTGACACCCCCTGCGTATTGCTCCGCATTTAGCGAGGTCTTGCGGACCTGATCCGCAAGACCTTTGATAAATAGGGACCTATGTATCAACTAGAAGATCTGTATTTAGGTGTAATTAAATTTTTTTAACTTCTTAGGCAAGAATTTGGATTACCGGCAGAAGATTTCTACGCTTACTTACAGGTCTGGCACCATTACAATTCCCTAATCAGGAATCATGCTTGGAGAGTTGGATCGAGGGATACAGTTATATAAAGCAGGGATTACCGCAATTTCGGTCTGGTATGACCTGCTAATGCAAAAAGTAGGTATAGAAAATTTAGAGAGACTACAAAATAAATGTCAGGAAGAGTTCACTGAAATTTCAGCAGAGGATATTAAAGATAGCTTATCAGGCATTCTCTTCGATCAGGCTTGGGCAAGAGACGTCCAGGATCCCTGGGCATTAGAGATTGTTTCCCAGGGATATCTTCTGGAATTCAAAGGTTCATCTCCAAAGGGGAGATTTCATCTCTCACAACTATCTGAAACCAGATAAAGAGAGAGGCATTCTTACGTTGCGTTCAAGACTTACTGGTTATGGGAGTGATCCACCCAGTTCCAAGGGAGGAACAGGGGCAGGGTTTCTATTCAAACCTGTTTATAGTTCCCAAAAAAGAGGGATGTTCAGACCAATCTTGGATCTCAAGATTCTAAACAAATTTCTCAGGGTCCCATCTTTCAAGATGGAGACAATCCGAACCATCCTCCCTATGATCCAGGAGGGTCAATATATGACTACCGTGGACTTAAAGGATGCTTATCTCCACATTCCGATCAACAGAGATCATCATCAGTTTCTCAGGTTCGCCTTCCTAGACAGGCATTACCAGTTTGTGGCTCTTCCCTTCGGATTAGCCACGGCGCCAATAATCTTTACGAAAGTTCTAGGGTCCCTACTGGCGGTTCTAAGGCCGAGGGGCATAGCGGTGGCTTCTTACCTAGACGACATCCTGATCCAGGCGTCGACTTTTCAAATTGCCAAGTCCCATACGGACATTGTTCTGGCCTTTCTAAGGTCTCACGGGTGGAAGGTGAACAGAGAAAAGAGTTCTCTCTCTCCCCCCTCACAAGAGTTTCCTTCCTAGGAACTCTGATAGATTCAGTAGAAATTAAATTTTTTTCTGACAGAGGTCAGGATATCAAAGCTTCTAACTTCCTGCTGTGTTCTTCATTGCACTTCTCGGCCGTCAGTGGCTCAGTGTATGGAAATGATCGGCCTAATGGTAGTGTCAATGGACATAGTTCCGTTTGCCCGCCTTCTCAGACCACTCAGACCACTGCAACTCTGCATGCTCAATCAGTGGGATGGGGACTACACAGATTTGTCTCCTCAGTTAAATCTGGATCAAGAGACCAGGGATTCTCTTCTCTGGTGGTTATCTCGGGTCCATTTGTCCAGGGGAATGAGTTTCCGCAGGCCAGAGTGGACTATAGTGATGACAGATGCCAGCCTTCTGGGCTGGGGTGCAGTCTGGAACTCCCTGAAGGCTCAGGGTTTGTGGACTCAGGAGGAAGCCCTCCTTCCAATAAACATTCTGGAACTAAGAGCGATATTCAATGCTCTCCAGGCTTGGCCTCAACTAGCTACGGCCAGGTTCATCAGATTTCAGTCGGACAATATCACGACTGTAGCCTATATCAACCATCAGGGGGGAACAAGGAGTCCCCTGGCAATGATGGAGGTTTCCAAGATAATTCTTTGGGCAGAGGTTCACTCTTGCCATCTCTCAGCTATCCATATCCCAGGAGTAGAGAACTGGGAGGCGGATTTTCTTTCGGGGGAGTGGGAGCTCCATCCGGAGGTATTTGCCCAGCTGATTCAACTATGGGGCAAACCAGAACTGGATTTGATGGCGTCTCGTCAGAACGCCAAACTTCCTCGTTACGGGTCCAGGTCAAGGGATCCCCAGGCAGCGCTGATAGATGCTCTAGCAGTGCCCTGGTCCTTCAGCCTGGCTTATGTGTTTCCACCTTTTCCTCTCCTCCCTCGTCTGACTGCCAAGATCAAGCAGGAGAGAGCTTTGGTGATTTTGATAGCACCTGCGTGGCCACGCAGAACTTGGTATGCAGATCTGGTGGCCATGTCATCCTTTCCACCATGGACTCTGCCGCTGAGGCAGGACCTTCTACTCCAAGGTCCTTTCAAACATCCAAATCTAATTTCTCTGCGTCTGACTGCTTGGAGATTGAACGCTTGATTTTATCAAAACGTGGTTTCTCCGAGTCGGTCATTGATACCTTGATTCAGGCTCGTAAGCCTGTCACCAGGAAAATCTATCATAAGATATGGGGTAAATATCTTCATTGGTGTGAATCCAAGGGTTACTCATGGAGTAATGTCAGGATTCCTAGGATATTGTCTTTTCTCCAAGAAGGATTGGAAAAAGGATTATCGGCTATTTCCTTAAAGGGACAGATTTCTGCTCTGTCTATTCTTTTGCACAAGCCTCTAGCAGATGTTCCAGACGTTCAGGCTTTAGTTAGAATCAAGCCTGTGTTTAAACCTGTTGCCGCAGGGGTTCCGTTTGAACCTTTGCATTCCATAGATATCAAGCTTTTATCTTGGAAAGTTTTGTTCTTAGTAGCTATCTCTTCGGCTCGAAGAGTTTCAGAATTATCGGCCTTACAGTGTGATTCCC
The DNA here is from genome assembly GCF_027579735.1 of Bombina bombina. NCBI lineage: Eukaryota > Metazoa > Chordata > Amphibia > Anura > Bombinatoridae > Bombina > Bombina bombina. The sequence continues at coordinate 178,757,651 of NC_069506.1, read as the reverse complement.
CTTATCTGGTTTTCCATGCAGATAAGGTAGTTTTGCGTACCAAACCTGGGTTTCTTCCTAAGGTGGTTTCTAATAAGAATATCAATCAGGAGATTGTTGTTCCGTCACTGTGTCCTAATCCTTCTTCAAAGAAGGAACGTCTGTTACACAATCTTGATGTGGTTCGTGCTTTAAAGTTCTATTTACAAGCTACTAAAGAGTTTTGTCAAACATCTGCATTGTTTGTTGTCTACTCTGGAAAGAGGAGAGGCCAAAAGGCTTCGGCAAATTCTTTTTCTTTTTGGCTAAGAAGCATAATCCGTTTATCTTATGAGACTGCTGGCCAGCAGCCTCCTGAAAGAATTACAACTCATTCCACTAGAGCGGTAGCTTCCACATGGGCTTTTAAAAATGAGGCCTCTGTTAAACAGATTTGTAAGGCGGCAACTTGGTCTTCGCTTCAAATTTGATACTTTTGCTTCTTCGGAGGCTATTTTTGGGAAAAAGGTCTTAAATAAATAAAAATGTAAAATCCTTAAAAATTATGGTTAATACTTGTTGTTATGATTCCTGTTAAAGGGATACTAAACCCAATCTTTTTATTTCATGATTCAGATAGAGCATGCAATTTTATGCAACTTTCTAATTTACTCATATTATCAATTTTTCTTTGTTCTCTTTATATCTTTATTTGAAAAAGCAGGAATGAAAGCTTAGGAGCCAGCCCATTTTTGGTTAAGCACCTGGGTAGTGCTTGCTGATTTGTGGCTACATTTAGCCACCAATCAGCAAGCGGTACTGCTGTAAACAAGGAAAATATTGTGATTAACACCTTAGGACCAGATATATAAGAAGTCTTGTCATTACTGACAGGTTCCTCAAATAATTTTAGAAAGACAAAATTTAGTTTATTTTACCAACAAGGCCGGTATGTTTAAAATTGAGGTCAATATAGATAATAAAGGAAAATAAAATAGAAATAAAGATCCCGTCATGCAGAAACTTCTTCTATGGGTGTTGGAATCTATTTATACACATATCATCCTTTAAAATCAGCCCTAGCAGCTTTAGTTGCTGAGTTATGCTGGGTTATCATTTATGCAAATGTTTGCTAATGAGCAAGGTCAATATTTTTCCCCAAAAAGGTGGAAACTCAGAGACATACATTACAATCAGGGGCCCGATCCGATATGGCGTAACCTAGAAGTAACCTTTTGGCGTAACCTAGAAGTTACGCTCGTATATTTAAACCCGTAGTTTTTTGGGCCATAGGCAGGTATACCAAACCAGCGCAGTTTGGTATCCAATATACAGCGTAAGGACTTACGTGGCGAAAATGGAGAAATCTTACTCCATTTTCACCTCGCCACAAAAAGCAGCCGTAGTAAGCCTTACGCTGTCTATTGGAGCCTCGTCACTCCCTAAACTAGCTACAAAATAAACCTAACGCATGCGCAATGTCTACCTGTCAACCGCGATCTGCTAAATAAAACCTAACACCTAACGCATGCGCAATGTCTATCTACCTGTCAACCGCGATCCCCCGCCGCAATCCCTAATAAAATATTTAACCCCTAAACTGCTGCTCCCGGACCCCGCCGCCACCTACATTAACTACCCTCTAATGTGATCCCCCTACACCGTCGCCAACTATATTAAACTACCCCCTAAAGTGAGCCCCTTACACCGCCGCCATCTACCTTACCTACCTACTAAAGTGAGCCCCTTACACCGCCGCCATCTACCTTACCTACCCCCTAAAGTGAGCCCCTACCCCGCTGCCATCTACCTTTAATTAATTTAACCTTTAAATTAATAAACCCCTAATTTAATCCCCCTACCCCGCCGCCACCTATATTAAATTAAGTAACCCCTAATTTAATCCCCCTACCCCGCCGCCAGCTATATTAAATTATTTAACCCCTAAAATACTAAACTATCCCTACCACTAAACCTAAGTCTAACCCTACAAATAGCCCTGAAAAGGGCTTTTTGCGTGGCATTACCCCAAAGTAAACTGCTCTATTGCCAGCCCTTAAAAGGGCTTTTTGCAGGGCATGCCTCAAAGAAAACTGCTCTTTTACCAGCCCTTAAAAGAAGGGCTTTTGGCGGGGCTTTGTCACAAAGTAAACTGCTCTTTTGCATCTAATCTAAATCCCCCTACACCGCCGCAACCTATAATAAATGTATTAACCCCTAATCTAATCCCCCTACACCACCGCCAGCTATATTAACTATATTAACCCTAATTATATTAGGGTTAATATAGTTATTATATTATATATATTAACTATATTAACCCTAATTATATTAGGGTTAATATAGTTAATATCGTTATTATATATATATTAAGTATAATAACCCTATCTAACTCTAACATCCCTAACTAAACTCTTATTAAAATAAATCTAATATTAATATTATTAATTAAAATATTCCTATTTAAATCTAAATACTTACCTATAAAATAAACCCTAAGATAGCTACAATGTAATTAATAATTACATTGTAGCTATTTTAGGGTTTATATTTATTTTACAGGTAACTTGGTATTTATTTTAACTAGGTACAATAGCTATTAAATAGTTAATAACTATTTAATAGCTACCTAGTTAAAATAATTACCAATTTACCTGTAAAATAAATCCTAACCTAAGTTACAAATACACCTACACTATCAATAAATTAAATAAACTACAAATATCTAAGTAAAATACAATTAAATAAACTAAACTAAATTACAAAAAAACAAACACTAAATTACAAAAACTAAAAAAAAATTACAAGATTTTTAAGCTAATTACACCTATTCTAAGCCCCCTAATAAAATAATAAAGCCCCCCAAAATAAAAAAAAATTCCCTACCCTATTCTAAATGTAAAAAGTTAGCTCTTTTACCTTACCAGCCCTTAAAGGGGCCTTTTGCGGGGCATGCCCCAAAGAAAACTGCTCTTTTGCCTGAAAAAAAAAAACACAATACCACCCCCCAACATTACAACCCACCACCCACATACCCCTAATCTAACCCAAACCCCCTTAAATAAACCTATCACTACCCTCCTGAAGATCTCCCTATCTTGTATTCACCCAGCCGGGCAGAACTCTTCATCCGATCCGGGCGATGTCTTCAATCAAGCGGCAAAGAAGTCTTCTTCCATCCGGCGATGTCTTCAAGCAAGCGGCAGAGAGTCTTCTTCCATCCGGTGATGTCTTCAAGCAAAGCGGCATCTTCAATCTTCTTTCTTCGCTCCTCCGTGGAGCATCCATCCGGCACAACGACTTCCCGACGAATGAGCTTCTTTTAAATTACGTCATCCAAGATGGCGTCCGTCGAATTCCGATTGGCTGATAGGATTCTATCAGCCAATCTGAATTAAGGTAGAAAAATCTGATTGGCTGATTGAATCAGCCAATCAGATTCAAGTTCAATCCGATTGGCTGATAGCCAGCGGATGGAAGAAGACTCTCTGCCGCTTGCTTGAAGACATCGCCGGATGGAAGAAGACTTCTTTGCCGCTTGATTGAAGACATCGCCCGGATGGAAGAAGACTTCTTTGCCGCTTGATTGAAGACATCGCCCGGATCGGATGAAGAGTTCTGCTCGGCTGGGTGAATACAAGGTAGGGAGATCTTCAGGGGGGTAGTGTTAGGTTTATTTAAGGGGGGTTTGGGTTAGATTAGGGGTATGTGGGTGGTGGGTTGTAATGTTGGGGGGTGGTATTGTGTTTTTTATTTCAGGCAAAAGAGCAGTTTTCTTTGGGGCATACCCCGCAAAAGGCCCTTTTAAGGGCTGGTAAGGTAAAAGAGCTAACTTTTTAAAATTAGAATAGGGTAGGGAATTTTTTTTTACTTTGGGGGGGCTTTATTATTGTATTAGGGGGCTTAGGATAGGTGTAATTAGCTTAAAAGTCTTGTAAACTTTTTTTTATTTTTTGTAATTTAGTGTTTGTTTTTTTTGTAATTTAGTTTAGCTTATTTAATTGTATTTTAGTTAGATATTTGTAGTTTATTTAATTTATTGATAGTGTAGGTGTACTGTATTTGTAACTTAGGTTAGGATTTATTTTACAGGTAAATTGGTAATTATTTTAACTAGGTAGCTATTAAATAGTTATTAACTATTTAATAGCTATTGTACCTAGTTAAAATAAATACCAAGTTACCTGTAAAATAAATATAAACCCTAAAATAGCTACAATGTAATTATTAATTATATTGTAGCTATCTTAGGGTTTATTTTATAGGTAAGTATTTAGATTTAAATAGGAATATTTTAATTAATAATATTAATATTAGATTTATTTTAATAAGAGTTTAGTTAGGGATGTTAGAGTTAGATAGGGATAGGATATTATACTTAATATATATAATATAATTAGGGTTAATATAGTTAATATATATAATATAATAACTATATTAACCCTAATATAATTAGGGTTAATATAGCTGGCGGCGGTGTAGGGGGATTAGATTAGGGGTTAATACATTTATTATAGGTGGCGGCGGTGTAGGGGGATTTAGATTAGATGCAAAAGAGCAGTTTACTTTGTGACAAAGTCCCGCCAAAAGCCCTTTTAAGGGCTGGTAAAAGAGCTGATTACTTTGGGGCAAAGCCCCGCAAAAAGCCCTTTTAAGGGCTGGCAATAGAGCAGTTTACTTTGGGGGTAATGCCACGCAAAAAGCCCTTTTCAGGGCTATTTGTAGGGTTAGACTTAGGTTTAGTGGTAGGGATAGTTTAGTATTTTAGGGGTTAAATAATTTAATATAGCTGGCGGTGGGGTAGGGGGATTAGATTAGCGGTTAATTAATTTAATATAGGTGGCGGCGGGGTAGGGGGATTAGATTAGGGGTTAAATAATTTAATATAGGTGGCGGCGGGGTAGGGGGATTAAATTAGGGGTTAATAATTTTAAAATAGATGGCGGCGGGGTAGGGGCTCACTTTAGGGGGTAGGTAAGGTAGATGGCGGCGGGGTAGGGGATCACATTCGGGGGTTATAGATTTAATATAGCTGGCGGTGGGGTCCGGGAGCGGCGGTTTAGGGGTTAATAACTTTATTAGGTGGCGGCGGTGTCCGGGAGCGGCGGTTTAGGGGTTAATACATTTTTTATTGTTAGGATAGTGAGGGGGGATAGCGGATAGAGGGTTAGACTTGTCGGGCTATGTTTAGGAGGCGTGTTAGACAGTACGGGTGATTTCATACTTTAGTCAGGTTTTGTTAGCGCCGGCAGTTTCTAAAGTGCCGTAAGTCACTGGCGACTCCAGAAATTTGTACTTACGCAGATTTCTGGACATCACTGGTTTATGAGACTTACGGCACTTTAGCATCTGACGGCGCCGTATATCGGATAGGTCGAGCTGCGAGCTGAAACTGCGGGTGGCGGGGGTTCCCTTGCTTGCGCCTCAAACTATGCTGCATATCGGATCGCGCCCCTAATGCTTAAAGAAAACTAAGTTTGTGGGTGATTTTTCTCCACGTAGGTGAGTTTTTGTAATTGGAATCTTAGGTCATTGTGATAAAAAAAACTCAATGGCATGGAGAGAAATCAAACAAAAACTTTGGGATCTTTGGTTCAACATTATATTGCAATGTATGTGACTTTGTATCCATAACACTCCATAGCAAGAGAAACTGCCAGCTAGAATTTAGCTTTCAAAAATTATCTGAGGGATCTCCCAGTACTGACAAGACTTCTTAGATAATCTCGTCAGAGCAGATAGCCGTAGATCAGTGTTTCTCAACCGGGGTCCTCAAATACCCCCAACAGGCCAGGTTTTCATTATAGCTGAACTAGAGCACTGATTAATTAATCAGCTTATCAGTAACCATGGTTACTAACCTGCTCTCACCCATCAGCTGATTATTTCACCTGTGCTCTAGTTCAACTATAATAAAAACCTGGACTGTTGCGTGTACTTGAGGACCGCGGTTGAGAAAAACTGCTGTAGATCATCAGGCTCGGAAAGAGAACTTTTAGAAAATCTGAAAATATAGAGAAGAACATAAGATGATCTAATCCTTGTATTTTGCTAGTTTTGCGTTTATCAACAATCTTTCCCATTAATGACACCAAATAGCTGCGTTTGACTTAGACGATTATGTATAAAGATGGTCACAATAATTTGTTATATTCTTTTTGCTGGGTTAACTTGTATACCATGTTTTTCTATTTACAGTATGTCTAATCTGTTATCTCTATTCTTTTTGTATTATAAACAAGTTTTAAATGATGTCTGTGTTAACTAACTGCAATGTGAAACTTTCCATCTATTCTCCTTGAAAACAACCAGATGTCCTTAAAGATAAACTGGAAGCTTTGAAGAACTAAAATTTAATAACTAAGCTACTTCACTGTTTATAATTAATCTTAATTGTATTGACAATATGTAAAGATATGTTCTTCTGAAGCTTAAATAATGTTCTAACACATTACAACATTTTTTTGCACTAATTGTCTTACTTAGGAGCTGCAATACTGCTTCTGAACATGAGACAGCTGGTGAACCAATGAGGAGTGGCATACTCATAAAGCCACCAATTACAGGTCATCGCTCAGGAGTCGCTTGGTAGCAGCGCTTTTGCAGGATAAGCATTAGTGCAATATAAAATGCCTGAATGCGTTAGAGCTTTTTATTTTTGTACTTGTATGTCCCTTTAATAATTATATTAAAGGGGCATGAAACCCAAACTTTTTCTTTCATTATTTAGTTAGAACATATAATTTGAAACAACTTTCTAATTTACATCTATTATCTAATTTTATTTATTCGCTTGGTATCTTTTTCTGAAAAGCATACTCAGGTAAGCTTGGAAGTTGCACTGCTGATTGGTGACTGTGTGTTTGTGTGTGTATATATATCCATATATATATATATATATATATATATATATATATATATATATATGTATATGTGTGTGTATATGTATATGTGTATATATATATATATGTATATTTCTTTTGCATGATGTATCAAGTCCACGGATTCATCCTTACTTGTGTGATATTATCCTTCCTAACAGGAAGTGGCAAAGAGAGCACCACAGCAGAGCTGTCTATATAGCTCCCCCCTTAACTCCACCCCCCAGTCATTCTCTTTTCCGGCTCTAAGCAGGAAGGGTAAAGTGAAAGAGGTGTTAAGCTGTTAGTTTTATTTTGTCTTCAATCAAGAGTTTGTTGTTTTTAAATGGTACCGGTGTTGTACTATTTACTCACAGGCAGGACATAGATGAAGATTTCGGCCTGGAGGATGATGATCTTAGCATTTGTAACTAAGGTCCACTGCTGTTCCCACCGAAGCTGAGGAGTACAGGAAAACTTCAGTGTGAGGAACAGTTTCTTGCTATACAGCAATGAGGTATGTTCAGTAATTTTTTCTGCAGAGACTGTGTTAACTCAGAAAGTCTGACAGTATCCCCATTAGGGGAAGGGTAAGCAGTAATCCTAGTGTTATTAAGAGAAGCATTACTAGCTTGCATAAAGGGCTAATTTTTTTGGGCACCAGGGGGTCGATCCGATATAAAGCGTCGCCCGCAAAAGCCGGCGACGCCAATATTTGCGCGGATTTGGTATCACATATACGGCGTAACCTAGAAGTTACGCGCGTATATTTCTGCCGTCGCCCGCAGTTTTTTGGGCCATAGGCAGGTATACCAAACCCGCGCAGTTTGGTATCCAATATGCAGCGTAAGGACTTACGTGGCGAAAATGGAGAAAACTTACTCCATTTTCACCTCGCCACAAAAAGCAGCCGTAAGAAGCCTTACGCTTACTATTGGAGCCCCGTAACTCCCTAAACTAACTAGAAAATAAACCTAACACCTAACGCATGCGCAATGTCTATCTCCCTGTCAACCGCGATCTGCTAAAATAAACCTAACACCTAACGCATGCGCAATGTCTATCTCCCTGTCAACCGCAATCTTCTAAAATAAACCTAACACCTAACGCATGCGCAATGTCTATCTACCTGTCAACCGCGACCCCCCCCCCCGAAATCCCTAATAAAGTTATTACCCCCTAAACCGCCGCTCCCGGACCCCGCCGCCATCTACATAAACTAACCCCCTACTGTGAGCCTCTAAAACCGCCGCCATCTACCTTAT